>NC_092702.1:15497252-15672307 GCF_964275005.1 Diadema setosum
CACTGAACACCTAATTAAATCCAGCTTTACAGCTGGCATGTGTACCTGTCTCTATTTCACTGGCACTGATACCACTATCGCTGTATTGTCATTTTGGATGCTGTCATCACTGTTTACATCGTCATTATCATTAGTATCGCTGTTATTGTTATCATCTTCATCTTTATTTCTCATCGTTAGTAATATGTGTGATGTTATTGTTTATGTTATCATGTATGCAAATGCTCTTCAAATGTCAATATCTTTGTCATGACAATGGTTTTCATCATAACAAATTGTAGTTTATTCTTGCCCCCAGTAAGAACAGTACTTGCCTACTGATGGGGCTACCCTGTTGAAAAAAGACTGAATAAATAAATAAATAAAAAATAAAACCAAATGCAAGTAAAGGCATATCACTGTCTTTGTTCAAGATATCCATACAACTGTTTAAAAAAAAGATAAACAAATGGCATGGAATAAGAACAGAAAATCATATATTTGTTTTTCATATATGCCTATGATAATTTGGAGAGAGTAATGGGGTATTCTGATTGCACAATTTGTTTTTGTTTTTCATGCCACAATTACTACAAAGACTCAGCAATATCTATCCATACAATTTTTTTTACAAGTTGGAAAGAAGGATTTCTGCAAACCACCGAGCATTCTGAAACCCAGCAACGACATGAAGAAAACAAGGTGAATCATCCCGTCTCCATGGCAATGATGATGTGATTAGCCTTCTAATGCATAATTCCACAAACAAGTCTGGAGCCCGCGGCATCACTCTGCAGCAAAGTCCGCATTTTGCCATTATCATTCACTGAAAAATGTATGTCTGTTATCTGGTGAAGAAGCATGATGTGTCCTTAAGATGCTATGGCTTTCATTGACATTTACTGCCGTCTGACACGAATATATTTTTCACAAATCGGTTTTTGCCCATGGTGGACGTAAACATGAGTTGTAGTACTGCGTACATTTCCTGCTGTCTGTCTGTTTGTCAGTCTGTCTCTGCATCTGTCTTTCTCTCACAAGTACCAACATTTGTTCAGTAGGTACTTGTGACATGAGTATAGCCACAGTCACGCCTCTAGTAGTCCAACCCAGCTTAGGAATAGAAGTTATTATTGTGAACGTGGCAAAATCATGAACAGTATACATGCAACCTTATCCGTTCAAATCTGAAAAAAAAGGACTACTGTCGATAGTTGCATATATGGTATGTAAAACTATCATCTTCAATTCCTTAGACTTTCCTTGTAGATATACTTGGAAAGGGTAAAGAATTATGCAGTGTAAACAAAAGTTGAAATATTTGTCTTTATTTTAGCAATAACAATATAACTGAGAAAAGTTGCCAAAAAAATCAAGGTATATCCAATTATGGTGGTGGGTAACATTACAGAAATAAAATTTTGTATGTTTTGAGTCTGAGAGTCTAATTTGCATATGACATGACACATAAAACCTTTAGATGCATGCCTCATGTAATACTGAAGTTTTTCATCTGTTGACACCAACATATTCAATTAAAATTCAGTAATCTTTTACTCTATTTGAGAGATACAAGATGTTTTGGATGTTGTACAGCTATACTGAAGTGAGCACAGTAGAGTGATGATGTGGGACCACAGAATTTCAGTTTCCAAAAATCTATACTCCACCACTTCTCCTCACCTCAATCAATAGCTGATCCTGAGTGGTTGTAACAATGTAAATAGAATTGACACAAATGAATCTTGACACTGGCAATCAATGTTATGCTAGAATTTGATTTGTTTTGTAGAAGATGACCGTCATGCGGTTTGTGCGTCACATCACAAAAGCGGTGGATATTTATTTCCGTCCGTCACACCAAGGGGTCAGAAGTTTACCCCAGTTTCCTCGTAAGCCGTTTGCCCCTCTTCCTCAAATGTCGTGAAGATGCATGTGGCGTCCGTGGACGTGAAATAGTAAACATCATAAATCTTGGCGTGTCTGACCTACTGTGTACATATGTGGAGATGCTGGTTCACATTACATGTGGGGTTATGCGTAATGTGTGCTTGCTTTGGCGATCATCCAGCTTTAATATGTATACTCCCGCACTGTGAAGGTACGCAGGAATCGAGTTACCAAGATCTTCACGATCAGCATTAGAAGGCAACTTCATCCTCCTGTAGATGCACAAAGGGAGATAACATTTTTTATATTACTATAACAACTAATTTATTTTAGTACAGATAAAATGGCTGTTACAAAATGCATGCAAAAAGAGATACTTGTTATTTTTAAAACAATTGTATACAATTAATGCAAAAACAGTGAAGCATTACCATGGGAAATTTTTTTGGTAAGCAAATTAAAGTGAAATGGGCTGTTGGTTACTTTGCTGTGCATATGACATCAATGCTATTTCAGTTCTACTCAGTCATCTTACTCTCGCCCCACATCATAGCAATGATGTGCATTCATACCAGTATCTCAAATCAGTACAGCTGACACATCATTCAGTCTAGTCTTTCTTCAAGCCTGATATACCTCATGCCCAATCCAGCATATATATGCCAGTCTTGAGTTGAGGCTATTCTCTCCCTCGAAATGTCTCCTGTATCATGGGAAATGGAATCTTATCTGAGCATGTGACCCGCCACAACAAAAGGATCCTAAGGTCACTGATGGCTGAGCCGAGAAAATCAAGTTTTAAGTGAGATCAGCAAAATCGGCCAAAACCATTGACTTTCTGTTTTTGACATAATTTTGTACTCTCATGTTTCGTCTATCATCTGCCAACATTTTGAAGCTAAATAATCAAAGGAAAGGAAAGAAATGAGCATTTTTCTGGGCCATGATTTTCTGAGTTTTGACAGAACAGAAACGTGTCCGAAGATTTGGATTTGGCGCCATAGATAGACTGTGCCCCTGGCAACGAGGGAGTGATCTTTTTGGTCAGTCGTTAGGCTGATGCTAACCAAAGTGTAAAGCTCACACAATGCCCAGTCGATGGTGTTAGACCACTGGCGCTAGGCTTGAATGAACATCACGGAGGTTGCTAGGGTCATACCTTCTATTGTCCAGAGGTGAAAACTGTCTAACCTCCCCTTGATCATGATTGCCTCGAAAGGGAAACTTTAGACGGTGGTTTACTCGAAACGCTGATTTCTTCAACCACTTGACATGCTCTCCTAAAATCATTGATATCTCTGCAACCAAGTACTTTTATGATTCGTGTTATATATTCAGGTAAAGCATTAGAGTAAGGGAACAATGTCATATCATTCTCAGAAAATCGACCTCCAACAACTTTAGGATCCTTTTGTTGTAGCGGGTCACATATATGCCGGTCTTGAGTTGAGGCTATTTTCTCTCTCGAAATGTCTCCTGTATCATGGGACATGGAATCTCATCTGAGCGTATTAGAGGATATAATCTCCCTGTGTATGTGGTACCGGAAATTATAGCGCCCACGGGCATGGAAGTAGCCCAAGGCACTGAAAAGCTTTTCTATACATTCAGTCATTGACACTCCAGTTTAGATGAAAAAAGAAAGTTGTCCCATGCTCTGCACGCTACAAAAACAGTAGACGATATCGTGTTTGCAATTGCATGTGCAGAGACAACTTTGCAGGAAAAGAAGATGTTCAACCTGATGAGACAGCATTCTCCTGGAGGGGATTTCAGAGGGATTAGAGTTAGGAACTCCATTTAGTCGATGAACTCATACCCATTAAGACACCTGGTTGTGTTGGGCAAGTTTGGCTGTGCCTATACATACCTGAGTTTATTCACCCCCGCGACGACCCCTTACCATCATTGGTTTTCCTGGGGGGACCTTTGCATCGTATTCCAACCGTAGCTGCACTATATATGGATCGAGATTTGTTTTTGTAACCAATATGGGAGCCGGCATGCACCGTCCCTGGGAAATCACCGTAGGGCAGTTGTGGTCACATGATTATACTGGATGTTGTACCCACATAAGGCACAACCCCATGGCTACCCTGTGATGTTGTCACCTTAATTCAGATGATAGGTAGAGAAGTTTAATATCACGTCTGAAGGCCGTCAACGACAAGGATTGAATCATTACCCTAGAGAAGAATTAGGTCCATTTCCGTAAAATCTATCCGTACAATTAGGTCTGCTTCAAAAAAGTTTTGTGCCTAGCTGTTGAAGGCTACAGCGGCATAAGTCCATATGTGCCATACTGACTTTCATGTGGTCCAGCTCCCCCATGTAATAATACTTGCCATATGGAGGGGGAAAAATGTATGTTGATATACAAGTTTTCTTTGTTGTAGGGGAGAATGTGTTGTGGACTTTGCAGTGATTTGTGATATGACAGTCGATTACGGTATTTACATAATTTATCCCCCCCCCCCCCCAATCAAGTGAATCAGATTCATTACACCATCATGATGTCCAGTATGATGCATGATTCCATTATGTGTCTACATGGCATCTCATCAATCAACACACATCAGAGGAACGGGGGGTGGGGGAGGATCTTGTTAAATCGAGGGATCTCAGCAAGGTGCACCATTTGTGTCGTGCATGAAATATATCTCAGTGACATACGATGGAGCATCTTTGTAGGCAAGTGCAATGGAAACCAATTTACTGCCGAAAATTCATGAGCCATAAGTTGCCATACCGTATGTCAAAAAAAATTACAACAGGAACCTCCGCAATGATATCTTTAAAAATAGTGAATCAATCCAAATACAAATTCAGGGTATGAAACTATAACTCATTGCCCACATCTTACAGAAAACCCCGTTCGATTTGCTTCAGTGGTCAAAGAAAAATGAGGAATTTTGTAGAGGATGTCAAGAATCTCTTCTCTCCAAGTTCTGTCTATTGTATTCACACACAAAAGCATCGAAGTGCTAAACTTGAAAGGATCAGACTCATGACATGCTTTCCAACATTCCACATTTCTCTGTGACTGCTTAACCAAATTGAATGGGATTTTCTGCAAAATAGAGCTAAGATGTTATATTTTAAGACCCTGAAGTAGCATTTAGACAGTTTAATAATTTTGGGTGTTATCAATGCGAAAATCTGATTGTAATTTTTTTGGGGACATACTGTACAGTGCACATCAGCTGGCACATTAATTAAGTGTTCCACAATGCAATAAGCTGGTTTCTTATAGGTATCACATAGATGTTCTGCAAGTCACAGTCACTCACATCAGCCTCTCTGTCTCTCCTCAGCAATAGTTTCTTATTTTGTTTGTGTGGGTTTCTTTCCACTATTTTAAAAGTCCTTCAACTTTCTCCTCTACCCTCACATACTGCCTTATCACCAGAGTACATTCCGTACACGGTATAGCCTTCATGTGATCCAGGTACCTCATATTTACTCTCATCTTTACATTCTCTTCAGTGGGTTCTATTCTGAACATTCTACTGCAGTCGTCTGCTGGTGAACTTTCTTGCAGTAATGCAGTTGTTGCTGTCGGATATTTTTAACCCCCCCCCCCCTCCCACACACACACATGCAAGTGCACCTCACAAATGATCAATGTCATTTCCAATCTCTTGAAGCTGACACGTGATGCAGACAGGCGGTCCGTGCCCATTGTCGTGTCTAATCAAATAAGACGTGCCCACCCGGCTCGAAAGTTACCCCCACAGTTGTTCGGTTGCAAGAGATATACTAGAAATTCTACTCACCGCTTTGAATATATTTGCCAATTCTCTCCCTCATGGATCAGACCCTTGCAATTAAATCCTTATTCAATTCAATTGTGGCACATTCTGGCAATTTTTTTATATTTTTTTCCTCTCCTCCAAGTACTCGTAAGTTGGCAACTGAGCCTTATAGACTTCATTTTTTTCCTCCTCTCCCATTGATAATAGGGAGTTTCTGCACTGAAAGAAGCACTTTGTCACATACGTCTATTTTAATGACAAGAAGCAGAAAGTGTAGTGTATGCGCATTGTAATTTGATTGTGCCGGAGAGTGACGTGGCAAAGCTAGACGGGAGTCGTGTGTGGTTGATGGGTAGTTTACCATTTTTCCTTCAGTCCAAGTAGTTAGTGTACATTAAAAATATGTCATGATGGATGTAGATGGTTTGAGGAGACATATAGGTAATCTAGGCTTGGAGCAAAATGTCAATAGCCTTATGCAAGCCACCATCTCATAACAATTGAATAGTGACAGTGATAGTGACAGAGCTAAACAAGGGCAAAACTGCTCTTCATGGCATCTTGTGTAAACAAAGAAAAAAAATCAAGTTGAACTTGTGGCTGACTTGTGACTTGTGGTTGGCTTCTAATTATCTCCTGTACAGAATGTCCACACACTTGAAGCACAGCATGCAATCATGTAGTGATGGTTGGTATAGGGTGGGTGTGGTCACCTTTTCATCCGAACACGTGAGACCCTACCATCCCAGTCCTCTTTCATTTCCTCCTTCTTCTCATCTTCCCCATCACCC
Source organism: Diadema setosum (assembly GCF_964275005.1). Taxonomy (NCBI): domain Eukaryota; kingdom Metazoa; phylum Echinodermata; class Echinoidea; order Diadematoida; family Diadematidae; genus Diadema; species Diadema setosum. Next base: position 15,503,668 of record NC_092702.1, read on the forward strand.
CCCTTCCCCCTCCCCCCCCCCCCCCCCCGGCACACACACACACATGCACACTCTCCTACATTATTGCTAAGTTTATTGGAAGAGCAAGCACTCAAGAGAAATCCGGTCATTTTCTAAAATTTGTATCATCTTTGTTGCCTTCCAACAAAAATGTTGGAGATTACCTGCTCGTAAGAATTATGACTTTCCTTTCAACACATATGTGACTAAATGGTAATGCTCTTCTCAGGAAGAAAATTGCCAGTAAGTCATCATATTCTTATTTATCAAAGCTGTCTATACTGGATGTCCCAAAATGAATTACATTGGGACCCTCAATGATAACTTTAGAAATATTGAATCAATCCAAATACAATTTTAGGTTATGAAATTATAACTTATTACCCACATCTTACAGAAAGCTCCATTCAATTTGCTCCAGTGATCAAAGAAACATGAGGGTTTTTGTAAAGCATGTCAGGAATCCCTTCCTTCCAAGATATGTCCATTGTGTTCACACATTAATATGCAGCTCCAAGAGCATCCAAGTGCTAAACCTAGAAGAATCAGACCCATGATGTGCTTTACAATGATCTACATTTCTATGTAACCACTTAACCAAATTAACTGGAGTTTTCTGCAAAATATAGGTACCGGTAAGATGTTATATCTTTAGATTCTGAAATAGCACTCAGACAGTTTAATCACATTGGAAGTTATCAATGCAAAAATCCAATTGTAATTTTTTTTGGGGGGTCATACTGTATTAATGCTTTCCAGAAGCTTCTCCTACTGGAGCCACACGCAGAGAAAAAGATAGAAATCCCTAGGGTGTACTGGTAAATGTCGTCTCAGTGTAATGACCAAAAATTAGAGTCACTTCTTTCTTGATATGCATTCTCAGAACTTGCTAATCGACTTTTTCGCTAATTTCCGTCTGACGCACGAGAAACGTGTTTGGCATGCAAGTATGGATGACAGCAGGCGATGAGCCATGCAGTGGGCAAAACGCCAGTGAATAATATGGAATCTACTCCAGCAAGATGAGCTATGACTGACTCTAATTCATTTTGTGCCTTTCTAAAGTGAAAAAAAAGAAAGAAAGTATATTCTGCTCCGTGTTCAGGACAACTCTGCTGAATAGAGTTAATTTAAATCAACAGCCGTGAGAGTTTCATGAAGTTACGAAATGAAGAAAGAAAAATAAGCAGCACTTCCCTCAACCTCCCTCTTAGATAAGCAACCAGGCACAGGGAAAGTGCACCCTTTGCAGGAAAAAAGATGGTGATAGAGGTCCATGACACGATCCTCCAGATTTCAAGCTATCCTCTCTGCTGATGAATTGCAGGACTGTGAATTGAAAATCAAGTACAACCTGCCCCTGCCACGAAAAATAGTTAAATGGATTTCATGCTCTAGTTAATTGCCAATAATCCGTCAAAACACATTTGGGGAAGCGCTTCATCAAGTGAGCTCACAACCTCTCTCTCTCATTCTCTTTTTTGTTATGTATCTTCTTTGCAGCGAGTAATTATTGATACCTACATCACTCTTCGGTCGTATTCACTGCTCTGACTTTTAGATTTAATATTTCAAAATGAGCGATAAATCTTGTCTGCCTTCTAGTGGATCAATCACAGACATTATAGATTAAATATCCATTGTAATTAATGCTATCATTGTTGTGTTTGTTGTTATTGATATTTTCACAATTTCAGTTTTCATTATCGCTATCTTCTTCAAAGGAAAATTGTAGTCCTGGGATAATCCATTTAAGCTCAGGGACACCATGGAATAATGTAGCTCTTACCATTCCTTTTTGTAATCAACATTATCATCACAATCATTGCTGTTGTCATCACTATGTAAAAATGAGTACAGAAATATACATATATATTTTATTTGAGATATTTTATTAACCCGTTCCATACGGGAACCTGGTGGCCTGTGTATTAAGTCTATAGGGATTTCAGATTTCAGAAAGGAACGGGTTAATGGAAGTTGTGCTGACAAGGAAGTTTAAGGATTCATGCAATCTGCCATGTCACTCTTATCGCAAGGACTGACAATCCATGGATGTGATCGTCTCAAGTGCTGCAATATTCTGAATGAGGCGTGATTTTCTCATCACCCTCCCATCGCTTGAAACTTTAGGAGGAGAGCGCCCGAGTCATCGTGGTAAAGATGCACACAAGCGAGTCAAGCAGAGCGAAACGCATCCCACTGGATAATTCAACCTCTCCTGCGCCGATAACTCTGTGCGTGTCAAGCAGTGTAGGGTTTCAGATGCTTCTGTGCCACCGTCACTAGCTTTTTTCCCCCTTTCCTTATTCTTTTTTCTCCCTGCAGGTTGCCAGTTAATGAAATTTCAAATCCCAATGGTACGGTCATGTAGATGGAGAGAGATGGGTCGATATGGTGGTGCTGTGTGATCATAGCAAGAAGGCACCCATTTTACATCCTGCTTTCGCCTGAATCCTCATCAAGTTTGACCATGCAGTCACAATGAAGAGAATCACACACGTAGGCTTATTACTCATCCCCCTCTATTCTCTGGAGCCCTCGCATACATGAAGGGGGACAGCTACGAAATATGTGCAGTGATACGTCCAGTACACCTCCTGTTTTGGCATGAAATACTGCTCTAATTATGCTCAGTAACTTGCTGGCAACAGATCATATTCAACGCACTCCCCCAAAGCGTGCCATTTAGTCGCACTGCGGTACATGCACAGATTTGGATACAAGCAAGGTCAACCCATGCTGGGCCAGTTTATTTTGTGTGAGTGTATTGAAGGAATTACAGACTACTGATGCTCATGTGTAGAATAGAAGGAGGAGGGGGATAGGGAGCAGTAATTTGGATTGATTGTATGAAGCAGAGATGCTAAAACATTTCTGAAAGATTATTTGTCTATGAGCTGTGATTCACTGGTGTATATATTGTTCAAATATTGTTTGTCATTTTATTAGATTTGACTTGTGGCACAGATGCCATATGAAGATGATAATAAGGATGACAATGAATATGATACTGATCACAAAGGCATCAATAATGATGATGATGAAAATGATAGCAGTGGTAGTAGTAGTAGTAGTAATCATGATATCAATAATAACAATCGAAATAAACATGATTTGTGCCAGGTATCTCATTGTCCAGATGTTATTCACTGACTTTTATACCCTAAAAATTCCATACATCCATATGAATGTTCATTTAGATTCATATATTGATAAAGTCAACATTTGTGACAAACTGCATCTATCGTGACCAACCATACCACATTGATTCAGCCTTTAACAGTAGACCCCTCTACTAGAGGTTCGCCATCTCAAATTTTGTAAGAGTATACTGCATGATATATCTAAAATATAGTACTTATGTATCAAAATATAACCCCCCCCCCCCTTGACTGGAATAAAAAACAATCAAAATGCATTAATGATTTCTGTTATTTTTGCCTGCAGTTCTTAAAGTATTCTAAATTTACTTGTATGTAGAACAGAAAAGTTTTGAAAGTTTACCAGTCACTATGGTGAGTTGCCATAAAGTCTGCTCTGATTACCCCTCCGCATCCTCCACCCCCTATTACAAACTTGAATGCAGATCAGGTACCAAACATGTCTGGAGACTGCCCCCATGGAGTGACGCGTAACGACCCATTTGGGCACGATAAAGAACATTCCGAGGGGCCTCGTCAGTCGAGTCTGGCCCAGAGGGCATTACACTGTCCTTTATGTGTGCATGTGTGTGTGTGTGTGAGTTCGTGTGTCTGTGTTTGTGTTGTCTGTGAGAGTGTGCAAGTTTGTTGTCTATAATGTGTTTTGTTCAATCCTTCCTTGCAATGTATTGCATTTTCATCAGTTTTCTTGAAAATGCTTTATCATTGTGTAATGATGGGTATGAAGTGTCTGATTTATTCAGTGTTTATTGTACACATTTAGATTTTGAAAAAAAAAGGTTTGTCTACTTTTTCATAATTGTAATATGTGAATTGGATGAAATAAAAAAAAAGATACTGGGTAAAAACTTGTGGGAGGATAATGTACTTTGTTACATAACGGTGACACTTGTAGATTACGAAACTAATGTACTTTCTTACATAACGGTGACACTTGTAGATTGTGAAACTAATGTACTTTCTTACATAACGGTGACACTTGTAGATTGTGAAACTAATGTACTTTCTTACATAACGGTGACACTTGTAGATTGTGAAACTAATGTACTTTCTTACATAACGGTGACACTTGTAGATTGTGAAACTAATGTACTTTCTTACATAACGGTGACACTTATAGATTGTGAAACTAATGTACTTTCTTACATAACGGTGACACTTGTAGATATTGAAACTGATGCAATCATATTATCTCTCCTTCCCTCAACCCATCTCCATTCATTCTGTTTCTTTGAACTCATCATCTTACCTTATTCTTATCTTCTATCTACTATCCAAGAGAATAACAATGCCTACTTCATTGTGAAGTAGTCATTCCTTTTAATCATATTTTGTAAATCTGTGTACAAAGGATAGAATAATTAGATTCTAAATGAGCCTTACTGACACTCCTGTCACTCGTAAAAATGAAAATACAGTAGGAAATTGATTCATCCGTCTTATCCTTATCATATGGCATCTTGAAACCTTGCAGTCAATCATGTTTCCGTCATTCTACTGCCGAGCCTTTCCTGTGGTTTGTTATTCCACGCAGTTTCACAATGAAGGAAAGGTGTACAAGCCAGCGTTGTCTTTGCAACAAGTTATTGTCTGAATTTGATATGAAATGTGACTGTATTATGAGTTCAGAGTAGAAGAAGCAAAATTTTGCTTTCAATTCAATTCAATTCAATAGTTTATTTATTTCCATCATCAAAAAGAAAAAAAAAAGGAAAAAGTTGACATGATTCAAAGTGATACAATTTTTTTTCATTTCTCTTACACTCGTCTGATAAGGTTTTTTTTTTTTTTTAATACAATATAAAGTGTATACACGAATGATGTCGTCAAAAAGAAACAATGCACTTTGCCATGGCAACAAAAATAGTAAATAATCACAATGATGGAAAGCAGTGTTCCACTAAAAAAGCCAAGCTTGTAAGACGTGGAACACTGGAACAAAACAACAACAGCACCAATTTGTTATACCAATAGAACATATTCATTTTAAATTCTTCTATATACTATTGTACATTTTACTCATTGATATAACTTCTTAAAGAAGAGTTTTCTTAACTGGTTCATTCCCTGGGTCTGTGAAAACTGGTTCATTCCCCAGGTCCATAAGCTTTGTGCATAAATATTTGTAATGGAGAGATACAGATTCTACCAAATTGTTGTACCATTTTGATATGAGGCGGCAACCACGCTCTTAGCGAGACGTCTTATTTTTGTTTGAATTTTCGTTCACTCTTTTCTTCCTTTTTAGACCATGATCTGGAGGACATTGACATGCAGACAGTGCGCTACAAGCCAGAAGGTCTAGACAAACTCTGCAAGATGACCAAATTCTCCAAGAAGGAGCTGCAGCTGATGTATAGAGGCTTCAAACAGGTAAGACACCAAACGGATGGGTGGTTGGTGGCCACTGCTGTCATGAGATCGTGGGTTCAAGTCCCTATTTGAGGAAGGCTTTTGCTATGTGTCTGTATGTGTGAATGAAGTGTGCTTCTTTTTTTTTTCTGATCACCCCATCTGCGAGTATACATGTACATGATTGTGTCTGTGTGTTTACAGTTTTTGATGAGTATTTAGCGCAAGAAAGGTGTCAGAGCTATTATTTTCATGAGGGTTTAATTTTACGAATTTTGCGAATCACTGTTGGCCCACACAGGTAGAGATATTGCAAGTAGACTGGAATTAGCGCACTTGGAACAAACCTTTGTGTCACATTGCAAAAACAACATCTCAAGAAAATGTCTGTGACCAAATTTGCGAAAATATCTGTACACAAAAATAGCTGGTTCTACAGTACATGTTGTAACTGTGTGTACATATGATTGTGTGTGTGCATGGTTTATAATGATTACTTTAGCACACGTGTGTTTTGATGTCTGTAGAATTGAATTTGATGAGTGGTGGGGTTGTGAGCGTACACACAAATTTGATGATTCAAATCAATTCAATTCTATTTAAATTAAAATCATTAGTTGATGAAGAGTTTGGAAGTGTTTTCTTTTCTGTCTGTGAATACTGTAATTTAGAAAGAAAATTCAATGCAAGTTAACCTATACGATATCCACAAAATTGTAGTTGAAACCAAGGAGATGGAGAAAAATGTTCTGGTTTGGGCCATTTTACCTACTTGTGCCATTTTACCAACTTGTGAGAGTAGATCATGAGATTACTCCAGAATAGCGGTCGAGGACTGATCAAACATGATGCCAACATGACGAGAGATACTAGACCAAGACCAAGAATTGTCAAGGATGTAAGAGTGCCTCTTGTTCGACCTGTAGAAGGTCACATTTAGCTGCAAGCACGGTAGAGCATCCCAGTCCAGACGAAACACTGCAGACACGACCCCTTGGGGTGATGCTTAGGGAGCAGAAGGGGAGGAGGAGGAGGGAGTGAAGAGGGGAGAAATGTTCCTCAGGATTGGCCCCTGTAACCCATTGAGGATGGTTTCATTTTGCTACAACACGCATTTCCCATGGATACCTGCCCGAGTATACTTGGGACTCGTCCTCAATGGGTTAATTGGTTCTTTCCAAGACAGTTAGGTATGAATTATGGAAAGAAGAGTTGAAAGAATGGGAGGGGATGGGGAAATGTTCTTGAGGATTGGCCCCTTTTGTTTCTTGCCAACACATTCAGGTATAAATTATGGAAGCTGGAGCATTGAAAGAAGGGGGGGGGGGAGTGGAAGAGAAAGGGGAGGAGGAGGAATGTATCTCAAGATTGCATGGGCCCCTTTTGTTTCTTGCCAACACATTTGAGGTATGAATTATGGAAGGGAGCTGTTGAAAGCAGGCTGCGGTCTGTGCGAGGAGGAAGAGAAGGGAGGATAACTGGCATGAATAATGGATTTGGGGAAAACATTGATCCATCCCTGACTTACAGAATACAGGATGCTGTGTAGCGTTCTCATTGTTGGCCCTATTGCCCCCAATTTTTCTCCACTTCTTCTCTCCTTTTTCTTCCCACCCCCCCCCCCTCTATTTCTCTCCACTTTTACTTTGTTATTATCTCCTACCTATGTTTATGGTCTTCTCTTCTTTCTGAGCTTTGCAAATTTGCCTTCCACTTCTATTCATGTTTCCTGTTTTCATACTTTTTCACCTTGTAAATACCCTTACCTTACTTTCTTTTCTTTTTTTCATCTATCTATTTCTATGTGTCTATCTGTCTCTCAGTCCAATATACCACACATATCTTTCTTTCTCCTTCTTCTCTTAATTTTTGTTTGTTCTGTTTTCCATCACTGGTTCATCACTATTATCATATATCATTCAGTTTAAACGAGTGATCTGGTTTCTTGGGTCCCCACTCTTTCAATATCTAGATGTCCCCTGATTATTTACTCAACACTACCTTATATTTCCCAAACAACCCATTCCTGCATGACCTCTGAAGTAGTTGTTGTCTGATTCTCCCATCTTCCTGCCTTCCTTATCTCATTATCTCATTCTTTTTATCTCTTCCCATTCTCTCTCCTCTCTCTTCTTATGTATTCTTTCTTTCTCTCATTTCCTCATCCTTGTCAGCTTTCTCCCTCTATCTTTCTGTCTTCTTGTTCACCCTCTTACCTGGTATTTGTTCTGATGGCCCACCTTCAAAATTCTGGTTTGATGTATCTACACTGCCCCAAGACACTGTGGCGATCAAGGTAGAAGGAAGGGGGGGGGGGGGAGAGAAGGGGTATCGGATGGCTGGCAATGTAACCCCACAATTGATGCATTCTTCTGAGGAGGGAAGGTGGGTGGCTGTTGTTCCATCTAATTATCGACAGAGGAAGGAGGTCTCTCTTGTTCTGTTTCTTTCTCTGAAAAAAAGATGTTTTGAAAGAAAAAGGGTTTTATGTTACTGCTTGTGGCCTGATAATGCATAAAAGTACCAACACGAAAATGGAAAATGGAAGATATGTTTCGTAAGCGACAGAGGGACAGGCTAGAAAGAATAAATGTGACCCTGCACCTCAAAACAAACAAAAAGTCGCCAGAAATGAATTTTTAGTTAACACCATATTCTGAAAGAGCTGACTTTAAGCTTTAAGATGATGTATAACTCAAATCAAATGGACTCTCCTAACCTATCTAAATATTGGAAAGAAAGCACAAACTCAGGAAACGTGTGAACTGAGAAAAGAGGCTCTGAAGTACAGTGTCTATTCAAGCGCTTAATCTTTACCAAACCGTGCTGGCTGTGTGATGAATGGGACAAAAAACAGGAAGTAAACCACCAGAGTAACAACAATGAAGGAATTATCAGATTAAACTGAAAGTAAGCATGCCTCATTAACACATTCTGTCCATAATTAATGCCAACTTTCAAAGCAGTAGCACTATTCTTTCAAAAGTTATTATAGTTGAAAGTGAAGAGTGTGGACAAGGTTTTTCAATAAATGAAAAAGGGATTCTAAAGACACACCTAATCACACTATTCTACCAAAAATGTTTGAGATAAACTGCTAAAAAAACACACTTTCCCGCCCGTTTTATGATACCAAATTTTAGCATAATGTAAAAGAAGACCCGCTCTTTCAGAAAATATGAAAAAGTCAAGTTCGGCAAGGTTGACCCATTTCACTTATTTTCAGTCCTCACGCAGAATCAGTGTGTGCGACTTTATGTTCGTTTTGAGGTGCACGGTCACAAATGATATATGTTGTAAAGGTATGATATGAAGATGTCTTGTTTGGGCCTGAATATGCCCTAAAAAGTTTACCAAAAGGAAGTCATACAAAATGGAAACACATAGAGAATGCTCTGTTTGCTCAAGGTTTTGATTCCATAAAACCGAAAGGCAGGTTACATCCACACTGTGAAACAAGAGTTTTGAAAATACACCCACTGTTCAGGCTTGTTAACAGAAATGTACAAAATCTTGTGAAATTTCGCATCAGATTTTCTCATTCTGAGAAGGAGGCACTTGTAAGGAAATCCAGAAGATATTTCCCAGTCTCTCCCTCTGAGTCAATCCCTGCTGCACTGCCCTTTGTCTTGCATCCCAGTGTGTGGCACGGGCATATCTTCTTCTCCACGGGCGTGGGTTTAACGACCAGTATAAATCACGACACAGTCATTTATTCGAGTGTCCATGGTAACGGAGGAAGTTTTATCACCCGAGCGCAATCTTGGAGTTGACAATGAGCGCTTGCAGGGAATTATGCTCTCTCTCTCTCTCTCTCTCTCTCTTTCTCTGTTGTTTAAGATGCAACCACTAAAGGCTTTATAACGTCAGAAGAGTATTGCCAATCCGTAGTTGCTACCATCAGGCGTAATCCATTAATTCAGGTCGTTCCTAATGCATGCATTTGTGAATTTGTTCTCCCACCTTCCGAGCCTGACGTGCATGATGTGTCAAAGTATGTAATTGCAAATGTCACACCCCTCATTTGTCGCAGCAAAGATCCCATTTGAGGCAGGAAGTACAAATGGTATTAAAAAAAAAGAAGAAGAGCTTTGCCAACGTGATAGTTTCTCTGGCCAATGTCAACATCATTGATGCTTATTAATATTTATGCCATTTCAGACTTGTTGGTGAACATCATTTGCATTTGTTCTTCCTCCCCCCCCCCCCACCCCCACAAGCATGACAAGCCTCCAAGTTCAATAAACTTTTGTCAAAAGCAGCATTGCACTATTGCTTTGCACTTTTGATTTCTATTTGCAAGACCAAATATTTGCTATGGGGATTCCACTCACACCTGTCGAATATTTCCCCAGAGCCCTCCAAGATTTCCATTATTTTTTTTAATCTTCTCCTCACTTAGTGTCTTTCTTGCATCCTTATCCTCTTACAATGTCAAATCGATAAATCCATCCTTTCTCTTATGGATGGTAACAGGCACTTCAGTGATAATATTTATGTTCTTCGTATTGATAGCAATCTGGCTGCAAGATTGGTGATTGAATGAAAGTTTGAATAATCATAACAAGTGATGTTGAGGAGCATTGCATTAGTTTATAGTCTACCCTGGTAGATTCATGATTGCAGGTATTTGAATGATATTCCATCTATTTCCATAACAACTTTAATAATCAAAGTTAATTGTTTTACTGCCATCCTATCTCCTTTTATGTTTTGTTGTGAATAGTTGTATCTATAATCAGCACCATGAAATATTTGGAATCTAAAATTCTGAACTGATTCTCATCTAGATATGATTCTAAGTAACTGTCTCCTACTTGCCGACACACATAGTGCATGATACAGAGTAATGGCTAGTGATTGGTCAGCCAGTCCACAACCTGCAGAGCTTATGTAACTATACTCTTTAGTGGCGATTCAGCAAGTGCAAACCTACAGCACCTGCAAAATGTATTTAATGGCTGTTGTTCTAAATGTTGTTCTGCTTTAAGCTTGTTTTGTTTGCTGGTTTCAAATTAACCTTCTGCAAACTTGCTTCACTTGTGCCATAACCCCCCCCCCCCCAACTGAAGTAAGCAAGCAAGCGAGCAAGCAAGCAAAAAATAAATAAATAAATAAATAAATGAATAAATAACTACAGTCGCTACGGCATAGAAATGAGAGTATTCGATGATAAGGGGATTATATATCAAGAGGCTTTCAACTGGCTAGTAAAATCTATGACTGATCCATGAAATTGACATCACATTTTAAAAGATTGAAATTTAATGCTTCATCAAAATGCTAAGATTTTTGCATTATTTCATCAGATTTTGTACCAATTTGATAATTATTCTCCAAGAATGGATAGGCAGTCAAAAATTCAGAGTTGCAGTGAGGATAATGTAATGATTTTTGCAGTGATATTACCAGAGGACATGATGGGTGGCTATCTTCTAATACTATATACGCTGTTATTTTTGCGTACAGATATTTTTGCGAGTGAGAAGGTCACGGACATTTTCGCGAGATGTTGTTTTCGCGAATTGACACAGAGGCCCTCATAAGGGCACTACTATAGTACCTTAGTGTATGGTGACATTTTCGCGTGTTGTTAAATTCGCGGTCCAACTGTGATTTGCTAAATTTACGAAAATTAAACCCTCGCAAAAGTAACAGCTTATACAGTAAGGAGAATGATTGCACTCCATGCCTAAAAGATACAATCACGGCATGCCATACAGCTGCCTCCCACCATGCATCTGATTTTTCGCTGATTTTTCAGCGGCTAATGGCGAGAGAAATGGGGCAAAGTGCAAATAACTGCCCCCCTACAAAGAGAAGGAAGCAAAAAGTTCTTGCAGCACCACCCACGGGAGGGAGAAATTTTTCAGGAGAGAACAGATCAAATATTGATGGCTCATTGAGAGAAGGGACTCCTAGCTCAAGTAGGCCCTGCCCTTGTGTCGGAGTCTTCCCCTACAAGTTACGTCGCACGTTGATCTAAATTTTTGGCCATCATGTCATGTGTTGAGGTGCGGGTGGGGGTGTGAAGGGGGAAGGGGGAGGAGGCCCAAGGAATTAAGGTACAGGGTGTGAAGTAAACAAATAGGAAACTCTTTTTTTATGGCCAACCCTGCAGCATGAAATAAATAAAACAAAATTAATAAATAGGTTATAGAAAAATAGGTCTTGCTGAATGTTTGCCTTAATTTTTCTCTTTCTTCTTTCATATTTCATTCTTTTTCTCTTTGTCTATATCTGTGTCTCTCTGTCCCTTTCTCTGCATCTTGTCTTATAAAGATTAATCTTCACAAAATCAATGTGAGTTTGTATTACTGTAGGGCAAGGCAAAACCCAGAGGAGAGATGGAACTTTGTTTTTCATGCACTCTGATTCATTCTAGTCCCACCCATACATGAATGTGTGTGCTTTTTTTGTTGGTGCAGAAAAAAAAAATATTACAAATTAGCCATTTATATAGAGATCGAGGGAGTAAATTCCACAATTGCAATGTTGTTGAGGTGTGGTAAAACAGTGTATATACATGTATTTGTTATGTCAAAAGTATGAATATCATTAGAAAATAAGATAAAGGAAATACATACGTCATGTATCCAGGTTTAAGAACATGCCTTTGGCTTTGCTGCAGCTCACTGCCGGCATCTTGCCAAGTTAATAATCTACCATATTGGAAGATGTGATATCCACTCTGTGCTCCCCTTTTATCTTAGATTAGCATTTAATGGTGATTTGAATTTCTTTTCTTCCCTGTCAGAGGAGTGAACAGACTTTGGTCCATCCTAGGAAAGTCTCTGTTCTCTTTTTCCAGTAATCCTCTGAAAGTAGCTTTACATAAATGCATGCAAGATCTGTTAAGTATAGTACAGTGTGTAGATCTGTTAATCAATTGTTTATCCTTGCAATATAACAGTTAATCTTATGTGCTAGTCATGGCAATGGGGGGAGGGGGGAGAGAGGAGTCATGTTCCCACTCAAAATTGAGCAATAATTGTGTTGAGAGATACATCCTTCATGAGGAGACTGTTCTCATTGGAGATACTGTATACGCCAAATATTTCGCTAGTCTAAAATTTTGCGAATCGGGAATTCCTTACAATTTCGCGTGTGGTTAAATTCGCGATCGTGGAGTTCTGTACTGGAACTGAGAAGTGTACACACGTACGTTACATTCACATTGGGATCAGAGTCAATATTTTCGCGTGTCTTTATTTTCGCGAATAGCACCTGACTCGCGAAATTCGCGAAAATAAAAACCTCATGAAATATTGGGCGTATACAGTAGTTTATTTCTCATATACAAACAACCCATACATATTCTGAGTGGCACACATACATAGCTACACATTAACCTCTAATGAAAAGCTGTTTAAAAACATTGTAATGTCAGTAATGTTTGATCAGCATTGTGAGTAGGCAACTATAGATACAACAGTTGCAAGTCCTGTCGGTTTTTCTGCAAGTGACTTTTCAAGAGTGATATTTGATACAGTTGCAGCTTTTTTCTCTCTACACTGTATGTATTTCTCTCTCTGAAAAAAAAAAAGAGCAGCTTCTCCAATATAAATGTGCTTGAATCTTTTTACCAAGTCATGATACCTGCTCAGGAGAAATTAATGCAAGAAAACCCTTCACATGCCACAGTCTGGTCAGACACTCTTGACGGCTTGTTTCCGCGCTGACGTGTGGCTGAGGAAAGTTAACCACAGAGTTAAACTGGTACCTTGGAATTCCCCAGAAATGAGGCAGTGGTGGCTTTTGTCGATGAGAAATAGGATACCCTCGTGCACATGTAATTCTTCTCCAGTTCTTACTGGAAAAAATATGAACAACAGTTTTGTGGTTGTAGCCGCTGTAAGCTTTGAAAGGGAAAAAATGTTGAGGAATGGATCAAGATTCCCTGTCAAATGAAAAAAGATGAAGAAAAAGAATGAATCCCAGAACAGTATTATATGTGACTCTGCATCAACAAACCAACACAAAGTCGCCAGACATGAATTTTTTTTTTTTGTTAAGGGCAAATTCTAAAAAGAGCAGACTCTAACTCAATTCAAATGGACTCTCCTAACCTATCTAACTATTGGAAAGAATGCTCACACTTTGGAAAAGTATGAACTGAGAAAGGAGGCTGTGAAGTTCAGGGTCTATTCAAGCATTTAATGTTTACCAAGCTGTGCTAGCTGTGCGATGAATTGGAGAAAAAAGAAAACAGGATTTAAACCCCTGGAGCAACAACAGTGAAGGGATTATGAAATTAAGTTGAAATTCAGCATGATCTATTAACACATTTTGGCCATAATTCATGCCAACTTTCAAAGCAGTAGCACCGTACTTTCAAAAGTTATTAGAGTTGAAAGTGAAGAGTGTGCGAAAGATTTTCAAGAAATGAAAAGGGGCCTCTAAGACTACCTGATCACACATATCTACAAAAAAAAAGGTGTTGTAGAAAAACTGCTGAAAACACACTTTCCCATTCATGTTATGATCCCAAACTTAGGTATAATGTGGAATAACTCTTTCAGGAAATATGAAAAACTCAAGACTGACTTGGTTTATCCATTTTACCTTTTTTGAGTCCTCACAAACAATCAAGGGGTGCGCCTTTTTGTTGGTTTACTGATGCACGGTCACATATTCTTTAAGATACTTTACTACAAAAAAAAAGCCATTTGAATACTTGAATATTTCAATTGAGCATTATTTTTTTCATTTCTAGAATTTCTGCTAACTGATCATGCACTTTATTGTTTGAATGTTAATTTTGTGTGCACATTGGTTTCTCTTCACAACTCGGTCAAAAAAAAAAATTGTACTACTGCCATATCTACTTTCATATCTACCAAAGATGACTTTGCTGTACATATAGATTAAACCTTGTTCATTGTGATGACTCCCAGTTTTGGTACATTTAAGAACAGTCTTTGAAAGGTTAAAGTGTACTAAACACGACTGGGCCATGCAGTCATCAGATTGAGTTTAGTTACGCAAGAAAGTAAAGCACCATTGAGCCAGCATTTAATGGTATTCTTTCTCTATGGGGTAGTTGACAAGAAGATAGGATAGGTCATGCATAAATTTGCGCAAGCTTTTTTGTTTTCCTGGTCTTGTCGTGATCAGACATGGTTGCTATACAGGGGTGGATCCAAGAATTCCGTAAAGGGGAGGTGCCTTTACAAAATTAAAGATGGAGTGGCATTTTTTCTTTTTATTTCTTTTGTTTTAACAAAAATTAAAGGGAAAGCGTGTGCCTACACCTGGATCTGCCACTGCTATATGTCTTTCCCACACCTTGCTTTTTTATGCCTCCGCCACGAAGTGGTGCCGCAGGCATTATGTTTTCGGGTTGTCCGTCCATCCGTCCATCCGTCCTTCCGTCCTTCCGTCCGTCTGTAATGAATTTTGTGGACAGCGTAACTAAAAAACCTTTTGAGGTATCCTAATGAAACTTGGCAGGTATGTGTATTAGGGGGTGAAGTTGTGCCTATCAACTTTTGGGTGCACATGCTCAAGGTCAAAGGTCAAAAGGTCAAGGTCAAATACATAAAATTTCACTATTTCCACCATATCTATGCAATGCCTGAAGATATTTTCTTGAAACTTAGTGTATACATGTATTAACCAATTAAGATTCTCTGGTAAAAGTTTGGGGTCATTAGGTCAAAGGTCAAAGGTCAAAAGGTCAAGTAAAAATATTAAAACTTCACTTTTTTCTCCGTACCTTGGAAATTGTTCAATGTATCTTCATGGAACATAGTATATATACATGTACTGACTGGCAGTGCTTATCTAGACAATTTAGGGTTCGTGGGGTCAAAGGTCAGGGATCAAAGGTCAAGGGCAACACTTCAAAATTTTACTATTTCCCTCATGTTAATGCCATGCCAGCAGGATTATTTTTTTTTTACACTTGGTGTATGCATGTATCACCTAATAGAGATTCTCTGGAAAGTTTGTTTGTTTTTTTTTGCCTCAAAGGTCAAAGATCAAGTGAAAGAGCTGAACTAACTTTTTCCTCCATATCTTGGAAGTGGCTCAAGTAATCTTGAGACTTACTACATATTTATGCATGTTCTGCCTGACAGTGATTATCATATGAATTTTAGGGTCACAGGCCAGATGAAAATGGTAACAATTTACTATTCAATACAGAAATTGCACTTTTTCTCCATACCTTGAAAATTACTCAATGCATAAACGTATGAATGGGTCAAAGTCAAGTTAAAGTCCTTAAATTCCCAAATACATGCTCTCCTATTCATCCAATTAAACCTAGTTCAAGGAAGGTGAACATTCAACACATTTGTGACAAACTTGTCATTTTAATATTTTTCCAATTTTGTGAAAATGTGATCACACATTGTCCACATGTACTATCTAGACCTATTAGGAGAATCATGCATTATGGCGGAGGCATACCAGTCGCCATAGCGACGTTTCTAGTTGCATATTGAATTTGGGGATAACATATGTCTCAACTTGTTCTAAATGGCATCGTCTTATGAGCTGATCATTACCCCATTCCTCAAGATAAACTCTGACCTTTTAAGAGCAAAGTTTTCAGAATGAAGTGCTCAGGCCTTGAGCATCATACTCTGCAAGAACTGAACGCAGCATGTAAATCACAGCACTGATAAAAATCCACGAGTAATCTCCACTAATGAATACAGAAAGGTCAAAGATTATCCTAGATGAAAGCTGCTGAATTTTTTTCATCTATCTTGATGGTTTTTTGCATGTTTTCTCCTCCATAACACAGCATAGTTACAAACAAACAAAGAAAATCTTGCTCATTCAAGCAAACATAAACATTTAAAAAGGGGGTCTGTTCGACCAACAGAAGAAAGAGCAGGCTGCCAATCAAGCCGTCTAGAGCTCCCTAGAGTGACTGACACCTTCCTTGGTCTGACAGTAAGAAGATTTCACATTTATCTTTGCACTCAAGGACCTGTCTGCCAGATTCTAATTTCCCAGTCTGACATTTACATCCCTCTCCTTCCCCTTCCCTCTAACTCCCTCTCCCCCTTTTTCTCCAAAGATGGCATTTTTCATCACGTAGGTTAGAGCAATTACCAGGCCCGAACGATGCCGTTACTGAACTGTGGCAGAATTCTGGCTTGCGAGTAAAAAAAAAAAACACACACACACACCAAAAAAAAAAAGAGAAAAAAAAAACACATTGGATGACAAGGTCTATTTAGTCATCAGAAATTGAAAAGGTGCCCAGGAGTTGGATATGTGTCAGAATTGATTTAAAGAGCAATTTCAAAAAAAAAAAAGAGAAAAAAGAGAATGCTGAATATACAAGACCAAAAACCTGGAAGGGATGAAATGACCAAATAAAAAGAGAAATTACATTTGCCTTTTCAGAAGTAAATGGTATGACTCTCTGAGCAGAATTGGCTTTGACTTACATGCTGCTTTGAGTTGATGGTACATGATTTGTTCAAAGTTTGTGCTTGATAATGAATCTTTAGGATCCTTTATTGAAAATAGGCAATAGGGATAATCATAGTAGAAAAAAAAAACTTCCTGGGGCTGTTTTATTTTGTTTTGTTTTGTTTGTTTGTTCTTCGTTTTAATTTACCAAAGATAATTTCAGCACTTGCTCAGAGAAAGGAGATTCTGGTGAAATATTTATTACTGTTAAAGTGGAAATTTTGGTGTGAATATACATGTATATATATATATATATATATATATATATATATATATATATATATATATATATATATATATATATATATATTATATATATATATATATATATATATATATATATATATATATATATATATATATATATATATATATATATATATTATATATATATATTTGGTGCTCTGCCAGGTAAGGTAAATTTTGAGCATTCTTAATTCCATGGAATCAAAATGTGGACTAGTGTTACATATATATTGTAGCAAGCAAAAATACTCTTATACTTCTGTTTTTGAGCTCGTTGCACATCGCGTAAAATGCGTAGAAATTTCCACACCATGAAAATTTCCACTTTGGCAGTAGTCTAGGAAAATTTCTGCCAGTGTGCAGTTGACGTAGGATATGGTACCAATTTTCTTATAGTTTGACTTCATCTTCTCAGCAACAATCAGGGATGTCTTCAAAGGTTGTCTAGTAAATACAGAGTCAAACCTGTGCATAGAGACCACACAAGACAGGTGATGACTATACAAGTTTGAAGTCTATATGATTTCAACACTTAAAGAAACTCTGCAATGCAAGTACATGCTGACTTGTTATTGATTGATAATACCCTGTCATCACTTATGTGACAAGAAGAGTATCTAGATATGTGCCATATATTTTGTAATAATTTTTCTACCACATTTCTTCAGATTACTTGGATACACCCACAAAATAAAACCAACAACAACAAGATTCATCTGCCAATCACTGGAAAAGCACTAATATGATTAACAAAAGACACAAGAATACACTGTTCCCTAGACTGAGCATGTTCAAGTGCCCTGCATTGTCTTTTTTTAAATCATAGAGGTCACATGGAAGCATGCAAATCATGCTCAGTCTAGGTGCATTCCAATGCCTTTTTGTTAATCATATTAGTACTTTAGCAATGGTTAACAGATGTGAGCTGCTATTAAGTAAAATTTGGTGGCCATTGATATGGTTGGACTGTGCATATGCTGTCAAAATAGACCAACACGGCTGGAGTGAGGCATTCTTTTGTTTTAACTTTCATTTACATGCTTTCATCAATTGCTTGCCTTTAGTTAACCCGTTGAGGATGGACTGATTTTGCTACAACATGCATATCCCATGGACACCTGCCAGAGTATACTCGGACTCATCCTCAATGGGTTAAGATTTAATGCTTACAAACAATGATGTTTGCCCAAAGTAGTGAACATGATTGTTTGAGGGTACTTCTCGGGAATTCATCAGATTTTTTTTTTTTTTGTATGTTTGTTTTTGTTTTTTGTGGTTGGTATTTTGTTGTTTTGTTTGTTATGGAAGATATTCCTTGTACCAATACAGCACTGAAGCCACCATAATGCTAACCCTATCAGAATGCAATCCAACCCTCAAAAAGACACTTTTATACACCTCTGCTGATCACCCCCTGGGAGATGGAGTTGCTCATCAATAGGTTCAAATATTAAAGGAGGGAAGCAGAGCACAAAAAAAAAAAAAATTCAGTGATGGAAAGGTAATTCAGGGCTTACTTTTGTGAAGGAGCTCTGTGGGGGCGTAGGGTAGATGGAGTTCTTGTGACAAGGACTTTGACAAGAGGGGGAAAAAACAGAGAATGGAAACCACCTTCACTGTCATGTCAGGAATTGCACTCAACTTATCCCCCTCCCCCACCTTAGAGTAAAAGTGATAAAAGACTTTATAGTATGTAGATCCTCACTCTATCCCAGACATGCAGCCCACTCCAGGCTTTGGCCAAAACGCCAGAGTCGCGGACAGATTTGAGAGAATTTGGAGAGTTAAGGTTCGCAAGTGTAATCGTGGCCAGCTTGTGACATGACAGTTACTTTCCTAGTGGTGACACTTATATTTTCTTTCAAAAAAAATCTGCACCTCTCTATGCAGAACAAAATATCTTTTTTCATAATATTCAACTTTAGCATCGCTCACTACGTGGCATAATAAAGCAACCCCATTGCCAGTTTGCCGTTATTTCCTCTTTTGTTTCTCAGTGAATGTAAGTTAATCATCAATGGCAACCACCACCTGCTTCTGTGGTGATGATGGGAATCTACTTTGGAGCTGTCATGTAATTATATGGAAGGAAAATAAAATCTAGAAGAGGAAACATTTGTTGAAATACCTGTTGATGGCAGATGTGAAGATTTGAATGTTATCGTCACACCGGCCTCCCCCAAAACTACACTTGTTTCGTATACACAGCTGTAACCCAAATCCACTTGCATGCTTTCAAATACATATCTCTAGTTGACATCTCAAGGCAAAGCTCTTCTTCATCTGAGTTTTTTTTTTTTTTCATTCTTCCCTCTTCCCCGCCCCACTCCCATCCCTTGAGTTTAGGGGCAATTGTCTCCTAAATTGCTCAGTTATCAGAAGGGATGGAAAATTATGTGTTTGCAAATTCATGGAAACTTTGTACAACTTTTTTTTTTTATCATGTACAGATGTGAAATATTGTATGCGGAGGAGGTGGAGGAAAGAGAAAGGACTGTATTCTCATTCTCTTTATTATCTCATTTTTGTTTTTTCAATTTTGAAATCTCTTTGGGAAACGATGTCATATATTTAACAATTGAAAAACATTGATCAGTTGATACATCAGATGAATAGGAGTAGCACGGGCAATCAAATAAATGCAATTGTTCTAATGAAGGTAGACAACCAATCCTGGCGCAGCGGTTCAATCACCTAACATTTGACAATATTGGAAACACCTCAATCATAAAGAGAAATATGATTATATAAAAGAAAATGAAAAATAAGAGAAGAACTCATTATACTAAAATGATACACATACAGCAGAAAGTAATACTAAATTATGCTGTCATAGAAGGGCAATGAATTAATTTTTTAATTTGCATCGTCGGAAAAAAAAATGGTAAGCTCAATAGACTGACACCGAGCATAAATAAACAAAGAAATTAATATTGGTGGGCTGATTTCACATAGATAAGTTTTGAGTGATGACAATATAGATACCTGTGTATTTACTCAAAGGGTCAACATTTTCTTGTTTGTTTCAATTTAAAGTTTAAACATTTGAACATAGAACGCATTATTTGATGATTCTTGTGGTGTAGTTTGGAGTAATATAGTAGTTTGGAGTAATATGGAGTA
This sequence comes from Diadema setosum, assembly GCF_964275005.1. Lineage (NCBI taxonomy): Eukaryota > Metazoa > Echinodermata > Echinoidea > Diadematoida > Diadematidae > Diadema > Diadema setosum. Next base: position 15,523,989 of record NC_092702.1, read on the forward strand.
GTTTAGAGTTGTCCAGAGTCATTTGAAATAGTTTAGAGTGAGAATGAGAGAGATGGAGATACACACACACAAAGATATGAACATGGCTGTTCCTGCAACTAAAGCAGGCCAAAGTGCTCTTCCAGTCACACAAGGCAATAAATTTGAGACCTGTAGGTTTGCCCACCTAACGTCAAGACAACGATTCACAATCAAATCTGCCATTCAGTGGAGGAGATAGGCAATGTAACCAAGTCATCTCGGGCAATCGACGCATAATGGCAATAACCTGTGATAGATTGGGTGATATCATCAAGTTTGGATTGCGTGCCGTCCGTGTCTCCGCGACCCATTTCGGAGCAGACCGTTTTGTTTTCGCTCCTTAGGGTCCTATTCTCTACTTGCTTCCCTGACTCTGTCCAATCTTTTCCTTATGGTAGTTTTTCCTTCTGGGGAGTTACCTTAAAGGTTTTTCTTCAGTTGTTATAAGTGAAAGAAACAAATGAAGCCTGGATTCTAAGTGGTTAATTGCTTGCATTTATTTTATCCACCTCACATGGTTTGGCAGTTGGATTTGACCAGATTTTACAGAGAGAAGAGTCTGCCGGCTTGTTTCCTTTAAGCTAGACACAAATTGATGCAACAGTTTAATCAGACCACTAATTTTGAAGTAGTTTGATTGAATTATATTGTAATTGCAAGGAAGGGGATAGAGGTACTGCAATTAATCCCTCTGCCTCCTACCCCCCCCCCCTTCCATCTTTATGCTGCTGAGAGCTTGTACATCTTTGCCGTGGCTGTGAGAATATGAACTTGTCAAGTATGAATCGGACAGCAAATGTGTATTTCATTTAGTGCAAATTATTCTCAAGAAGCGTATTGTGGGATTAAGCATGTATTCCCCTTAATCAACCCCTTCCAATCCCCTTCTTTATCAAGTCAAATTATTGGAAAGTAATAATATTCTTATTTCTCCAACTGCTGTTTTTATGCAAAAGCACACATCTAATTGTCTTCCTGAACTTTTTCATTTCTTTTACTACAAACTCTGCATTTTGAAAACTCTTGAAGCACTAACATCATTGAATCATGTACCAGATGTGTAGAATTCTTTGCCTCTCCCATCTAAAGCATTTTATGTCATAAAACATTTTTAAGAGAAAACTAGAAAAAAAAATCCTTATTTCCCAATATTTCTATAACACATTTACCCATACCATAGGTTCCCACTTACTTCATATCATCACAGCGCAATACCCACCTTACTTTACTACAAGTCCTCTGCATTGCTTTTGACACAGTGAGTGGCAAAATTTATAATGTACTTTATGAATGTCCATTTTGAGTTGCAACACTACCTGGGACCATCTTTCTAGACAATGCCTGGGTATGAAGATGGTCCCCTGCATTTCTAATTATTTTCTAAAAGCTTCATTCAATTTTTTTATCTTCTGTTAGTGTACCTTCAATATGACATTGGTTTGTACCTTTAATTGCCACATTTTTCCTGCAATTGTATTACATGCACTGTAATTCATGATTACACCATTTTGTTATTTTCTTTTTATACTGAGGAATGGAATGCAGAAGTAAAACTGTTCTGGACTAAACACAACTAAGCAAATGATGCTCTGTTTGATTTTTACTTGTTATTTCAAGCCATACACACATGTGAGCAGGCTGCAAAAACATGTAATACACCAATCAAACACAAATTCATATAATTCCTCAGCAGCCTACAATGCAACACAGTCAATTTATCCAGCCAGAAGGTCACAGAGGCAGAAAACACAAACCATTTCTACCATCTGCTGAGCTATGGCCCACTGTAATGAAGGCTAATTGATAATCCAACGTGTAGATTTCCACATGACCTCAATCCACTCCACCCCTATCCTTTTCCGTTTTTCCTCCAACACTCCCTCCTGTCCCGCATCCCTCCCCCCCCCCCCACCCCAATGGCATCCGCTTGTCCCGGAATCTCCGTGAACTTTAATCACTGTCCTAGCCTCTCTAGTGGTGTCTCCACAGATAATGAACTTTAATCACCGCACTTTGGAGGTAACGGATGGATTTTGTGTACCACCTAATAGCCTTTTAATTAGGGATGAAATGACAACCGCTCCTCTGCTTCACAGGCACGTACTCATGTGGGAGAGAGAGAAAAAAAAAACGAATATAAAAGAGAGAGATGGGATGGAGTCGAGGGAGGGAGAAGAAACGGTTACCATGGAGACGGGGTGATGTATAAAGAGAGGATCTGCTGTCTTTGATGGGATGCCCTGCCTAGCTGCAAAGGTGTCTTGAGTAGGGAGGTGGAATGCAGTGGGGATGCAGTGCAGTGGGCCCTGGCGGGGGGAGACCCAGTCACCTCAAAAACTCTGTACCAGTGATGGGTGAAGTATGATGAAAAAAAAAAATCCTCCCTAATTTCTTTTTGTATAGGGTTGGGAAACAGGAGAGGAAGGAGTAGAAAAGGGGGTGGGATAGGAATGACATAGAAAAGTTACCATCACATCAGCGCTGTACAGAGTGGAATTGTATATTCAGGTTGCGTACTGCATGTCAAACATGTGAGCAGTGATGGTAGTGACAACTAGAGAGGAACTTCTGAGAATTGCTTCCATCTGGTTAAATCCAGGAGGAAATAGAATGTTGACTCGTAGTGTTGCATCATAGAAATCCTGTTTTTCAATATCAGAGCTGGGTAGTGCAAGATCTTGAAGAATCACCTAAAAACAAGCATTTTTTTTCTTTAATCGGATGCAGTATGATCAGTGCAAAGCTGACAATTTTTGCAAAGTCCAACAAAGAACATGAACCTCTTTCTCCAGAAAAGAAGAAGCATATCAAAAGCAAAGCAGTTGTACTATCAATTTTTAAATGAAAGTAGAAGCCATATCTTGGAATGTTGTAAAGGGTGGTCAAAAATCAGTGACAAGCTCCCTATTCGAGCCATTAGCTTCCCAAAATCAAAAAGATCCCGTCAGTGCGAAGTGGACATCTTGAGAGCTGCTCTTTCCTCCTTGGTCGAAACAAAGTAAAATGGATAGATGATGATTGAAGAGAAAACAGAGAGGAAGAGATTCTACAAGAATGAGGAATATTAATATCTATCTCTCGATTTGACTCGTACAGTACCTTTAGCCGGAAGCTCTCTTAGCTCTGCCAAGAGGGGCCATCTCTCATATTTCACTGCTAATGCAAAGTCCAGCCAGCCGTTTGTGTGGTGTGAGACCTACAAGATAACATCCAATCAACCGTGTCAATATTTCTCAATTTGGTAGGTCAAGCGCGCCCCAGCCTTTATGTGGCTGCTGTATTTGCCCGCCGTAAATCGGGTGACAGGGTTTGGACAAATTGAATTATCGATGGTAAGCTTCACCAATAGCCTAACCAGTGCCCCCCTGGATGCCATAGAGTGTTCTCTGCTTTATACTCCCTTTAGACTTGACATTAAAAAGGCGTTGAACTTACTTCCCTAAGTCTCCATTTTGTACAATTTTGGCAATGAACTACATGCGTTTGTTTCAACCCATTGAGGAACTGATTTTGTTATGACACGCATTTCCCATAGACACCTGCCCGAGCATACTTAGGACCAGTCTTCTACGGGTTAATGTAGACCTTCATAATGTCGAATTTCAGAGTTTGCTGGTTTGATATATTTCCTTTCTCCCTCTCCCTCTTCTTGTCCTCCCCACCCCCCCCCCCTTCTCCTCCTCCTCCTCCTCCTCCTCCTCTCTCTCCCTCTTCATCTCTCTCTCTTATTCTCGTCCTCCCCCTCTCTCCGTCTCTCTCTGACTGTCCAGCAAGGGAAAGCCAAAGGGATTACTGTCCAGCTCAAAAAGCAAGAGGTCCCACAGATCTCACCTTCCCCGATTTGACACTAAGCCGCAAAGCGACCGAAACAAGATATCCCGTGACCGCAAAAAAAAAAAAATAATAAAATAAATCGGTGGAGCAGAGAGAATCAGCATGCGGAAATTATGCACATCGCTTTATGCGCTCATCATCTGCGAGTGAACCCCCACCTCCCATTTTCTCCGACTTTCAATCAAGCTGTGCAGTTCAGCATAAAGTCTTTGACTTCTAACCACCCAAAATAATGACCTCTGCTCTTAAATACGAGCCATTTCCTTTCACCCATATTCTATAAGTCTCAGGGGTTGAGTGATAAGAAGTAACGACACATGACAGGAAGATGTCCTCATGTTTGTTTCCCCCCATTCCTCCATTTCATGGGGTATTCTTACTCAAGTGCTTCACAAATTTGTATTCACTGGTCCTGCCATACATCAAATGTATAGTTCTTTTGAAGTGCTCCTGACAGAGAAGTTTGCAATAGTCCCTCTTGTGTTATCAATGCATTTGTGACTGCCCAGATCAAAAACCTACAAAAAGTTGCAGATTAGGATTCTTTGTAGTGGAGTAGAATAACCATTTGGCTTGACCGACTAAAATTTATAAAGCCTGTCTTACCTGGGAGAGTTATCTTTTTTCTACCTCTTGCCAAATATAGTTGCTTAAATTAAAACTGAAATCAAGATATAAGCAGCTTTATTGGACCATAGTTTTTTGGACAGGTGCTGATATAACATGCATTAATTGATAATTAATAGAAAGTGCTGCATACCTGAATAAGCCTCATCTTCAATCCTCTTTTCTTCTGTTATTTTTTTTTAACTGCACCTCCTGACTCTCTCTTATTTCAATAACTTTTTGAAAAGGGCAGAATGGTCCCATTTCAGCATGTTATAGATCATCTTAAAGCTTAGAGCTTACTCTTAAGCAAAGTAGAAAAGTGGAATTTGACTATGGCCCCCTTTTGGGAGGTTTTGAGCCGAGGAGCCTCATTTGCAATTTTGACATCATGATTTGCTCCAGAAATTACTGAGTTGTCTCCTGTGCAAAAATGTCTGCCTCTATGAGTAGTGACAAGCTAAGTGCTATGCAGTTAAACTTTAATCACTACTGATTGCCTGCAAATAGTTGACATGACATTAAGCAATACATGGGTCTTTTGCTGCACTGAAACTAACTGCTCTTATCTCTGAATATTTTGGTTGATATTTGGTGATTAAATTTTCCTTCATTACCATGTAGCACTGGGTGAGAGGGTGCTCAAAATATCCCAAGACCCATGTCCTGTTTTATGAAGATGTTTGCATTGATGTAAGTTCCAGGATGTGCAGCTTACAACTGATTGGTTGTTAACATGACTGTTGCCATAGTAGCTTGAGTCATTGCTAACATGATAATAGCAACCCCCTTTGTGAAACCAGCTGCCAGTCGTCCCCCCCCCCCCCTGTTTTTTTCTGTAATGAGGGCACTTTCTTGAAATTATTATTCCAGTACAGTTGAATTGTTGCCATGCTTCCGTTCAGATGTTGGGACGTTGTACATTGATTAGCTGATTCCATGCAGGAACCTCATCAGCTCTGTCAAACTATTGGGTTTTTTTTTCTTTTATTTTCTCAGTAGTAAATCTCTAAGTTACACTAACGTAAGAAATCAATAGTAAGTCATTTTACTGACAACAGTACCAGCATACCCAAAAAAAAAAAATCCCCATAATTGAACACATTAATTCTGTGTGATTCATCTGTCTCTTTCTTCATTTTCTCTCTTTCTCTTCTCTTGTCTTTTCTTCTATCTATCTATCTATCTATCTATCAATTCATTTACCTATCTATCTCTTTTTCATTCTCACTTTCTAATATCATTATAGCAAGGTTGTGTTTCCAACCATAGGCAGCAGCACCTACAAGCTCTTGCCCAAAGTCTTTCTTTTTTCGGCAAATATCTTGAAAGTATGTGGCATAATTTTATGCTATATATATGTAATGATGAGTAGCATTACTGGTGAAAGGCATGGTAGATATTTAAAGTTCAGCATCATAAGACCAAAGTGTATGAGAAATTCAGCTGGCATCTGACACATAGAATCTAATGTCAGTAACAGTTTTTATGGCAGCTGTGTAATCTGATGACATCATATGGCTGTACCATGAGTGTCACTCTGCATTTCATGAAATTTGATACACAGTTAAAGTTTATGACAAGGCAGTAATCTGAATGGAATTTGCTTCAGTCAGCATGGGATGAAGGTCAAAGGTCAAGTTAAATGTTGAAAAAGTGTGCTGTAGCTATGCAAAACTACAAATAATATCTCACATGATTTCATCATACATTTGCCAGTGAGGTAAATAGGTAGGCAGGGAATTAGTCATGACAAAATCTCTGGTAAAGTACCAGCATAGCCAAAGTCCTGTTGAAAATTAAATTACATTCTGAGCCGCACTGCCAAAACAAACAAACAAACAAACAAAGACAAAGACAAATGTGAAAAGCGTATTTTCCAACTTTACTACATGATCAAAGTGTGATACAGCACTCTACTCTTCATATTTTTGACAAAGTATGTTAAAGGACAGCATGGGATTCTTGGAATCGTAATAGATATGTGGACAGAATTCTAGGATGAATAATCAGAGCTTGCAGATCATGTTGAGACATTGAATATTACCATGGCACTTTGGTAAATGCAGTGTAGTCCATGATATGTGATATTTTCTCATTTGTCCTTGACTGCCACTAGCTTTCTAGGTGCTTGATATTTACATTCATCCTTGTATAGGCTACTCTACGAAAGAAAATAAAATACAGCAAGGTTGCTCATCGTCATAAGCGTGGAGTGTCTTCTCATTTTTCAGAATCTCTCTGAGTTGGCCCAGTGGGAGAGTAATTCAACCAGTCTCACCTTTATTTCTGATCTTCAAAAATCACCATAGTTTTTGGTTTTCTATTCCACCTCACCCCCCCCCCCCTCCTTATGTGCTTTTGAGATACATATTTTGTTTTTCCCATCATTGCTGTTCCCCATGGAATGGTGTTTCCTTACATAATGAAATTGATACCATCCATACTTTAGTCTTAATTCTACAAATGCAACTGAAAACTCACTAATAGAAGAAAACAAAAATGGATTCAATAAGCATGGAAATGTGAAAGGGGAAAGGATGTTTTTTTGGGGGGAAAAAGACAACTTGAAGCAAAATGAAACAGTAAATTGACTGTGAAACTTTATAGGCCAAATCCTGTTTTGCTGATTCTCTTAACAAGATTGGGACAGAGACAACATTATGAAAAAGAAGTCAATGCAAATGCAGATTAAAAAGGAGTCATTTAACACATAGCTTAGGGAACCTGATAAGTACTGCATACAGTCCTGGGACTTCTGTATTCACATCAGGGATTCATATCTGATGCAGTCAATCTTTTTTCATTGCATTTGATGGAGTTCATGCCTTTTGTTTGTTTATTTTTTGGAGACACTTACCTAAGTTTGAAGGCATGATTAGCCCATTAACTTTGTATAGAAATAAAGTTGACTTAGGTTTCTGGCCCACTATATTTATCATTCAGAGGTAACCTGATGTGGTGAGTTATTCACAGGTCATCTGTGTTTGTGACTTTTAGCATGCAGCTATTAGCATCTATCTTATGTGCATTTATTTTACATTTTCATGGCTGCGGCTTTCAGCTTTGAAATATGCCTAAAACCAAAAATTAAAAATGAAGAGCAAAGAATAAAGTAACCCTGCCAAAATATCTAAACCTTATTATCCTGCAGCTGTATTTCAGCTTCAAATGGGGATTAGGAAGGGATTAACAACTATTAGGCTTTTCCAATACATTTTTGACATTTAAGGAGATCTTAAGTCCTGACACGGAGTCAAGAGACTCTAAGATGCTCAGAAAATTTAGCATTTCAAACCCTGAGGCTATAAAAACTTGTGTATGTTCCCAACGGCACAAGTCACCTACTGTTTGTGCAGTGTGTACCAAAAATTCAGTAACGAAGTTCATCATGTGCTGCTTTCCCTAATCTTCGTTTTCGAATGTGTCTCAAATCATTGGTCTTTCAAATAGTGGCACTTTGTGGAATTAAAAAAAAAAATATGTCATCATTGTATCATCTGGAAACATTTGCCCTTTGTTCACACAGAAATGTTCTTGTAAGGGGGAACGTAATTATCAAAAATGTTTTGCCCAGGGAAGAACATCCCCACAATGTTTCGCCCATGAGAGAAATTAACAGCTGATCCACAATCAGGTGATCATGTTTGTCCATTTGCCAACAAGGCCTTTAGGGAACCACAATGATATGATGGGTTTTTGTGTTTTCTTTTTGTTTTTTTTTTTTTGTCTCTGAAAACATACTTTGTGCCTAGATTTCTTGCCATTCAATATGATTCTGTGTAATGGGCCTTCTGATTTTTTTCCTTTTTTTTTTTTTGCAAACTGCTGTGAGATTGTTACATTGATTATATCAGAATACATTAAAATGCCCACGCACTATTAAAGGCATGAATCGAGCGTAGAATCAGAGGGCTTAATACGATGACCCATTACATTGTTAGTTTGTTGTTGTTGTTTTTTTGGGGGGTTGCAAGTGTGACAACACTTTTTTCCCTGCCTAAAGAGGTGTAGATGATATAATTAATATTTCTATAACCACCCCGTCCCATCAATCTCTCCCTAAACTGTATTGATTGGTGAAATTGGTTTTTCCAGTGAAGCAGCATCATCAAAAAATACGTTTGAACAAGTGACTCACAAATGATTTAATGCATGCTGGCAGCATCAATTTCAGGACCAATTATGTTGTATGGCTGCCTATTCTTGGTTCAATTACACCTGTATGTACTCCTTGTTTTGGCTGAATGAATACAACGTCGGTAGAATGTTTTAGTTCGGATGTCAGCCGGTATAGCTGTTATGATAGCAGTTTTAGAGATCAAAAGGAGTCCAAATTTATATATTGTAGGTTTTAAAATCTGAACAAAGGTGAAAAGGTGAAAAGACAAAGGTATGCCCCGAATATTTGTGGTTTGTCATATGATAAAGGCTAGCATCTCTCCCTCTCTTTTTTCTCTCCACCATACTTACTTCCTCCCCTTATATCCAGGACCCAATTTATAATGAGGCTAATAATTGAGTTCACTCACTCAGCTTTGCGGAATCCATGGATATCCAAGATTTCAGTAGCTTTGTAGATCAAAGGAGTTCACATACCATGTGCGTGCAGAGCAAAGCAAAATCCCCTTAACCTCCCTCAAACAAAAGTGAAAGAAGTACCCTTTCTTATTTTGATAATTTGCCTGAGACTGACTTTTTGCATCCAGCAGCAAGCATGAATGAAAGTTTGGTGCCGATTTCATTGGGTGTCCTTCAGAGAAATAATAAAAGCACATATAATGCAAAACGTATCGTTGGTCTTATGCCAAATGGGCCTTAAACCATTTCCACTGTTTTGCCAAAAGGCCCTTAACACTATACACTTTGTACACTATTAGTGCCCTTTTGGCATAACAGGGGAAGTTCTTCAAGACCCTTTGGGCATAAGGCTGACGATATATTGACAAACATATGTCTGTGTGCATGTGTGTGTATGTGTTTATTTCAACACAATGGCAAGATTATCTTATTTCCCTTTTGTTTTAAAAATTTAGGTGTACGTATTTCAGTCAGAGAGGTAATCTGTCTGAGAGCATCTTCCCTAAATTATTTTTCATGGAAAGAGAAATCTTAGGGTGGGATAACATGTCGTGCAGAAATGTCATTCCCTGGCAGCAGTGGTCTTTTTTTATCTCTCCCACTGTGTACATCTGGCATACCCCAACCAATAATGCAAGGAGACATCATGGCACATTCAATGTCGAATGTTGCAACTTAGGGATGTGAGAGAGAGGTTTGCTTGCTGAGCACGTCCCTGTCTTGTGCAACACCAGTCCTGGCACGTGGGACTGAAGAGACGCGTGAGAGGGGGCGTGAGATTTGATAAAGGAATCTTAGCTGCCGCAAGGTGATTTATTTACCCATTCTCTTGTCCCTGCTGGGAAGCGATTCACTCCATCAGGCTTAGCGGAGGTGCCGTCATGCGCTTTAAAGAGACAACTACCCATCGATATTTTTTCCCCCCATTAGAAGAACAGCAGGTCAGTCGCTGGCGCGGTTGACGTATCTGCCCCCGCTGGGATTATGCTTTGTCGTAAACATTCTCCCAACAAAACCCTGAACATGGCTCCCCGGGAGCTCCAGTAATGCGTCTGCGAACTCATATTGTCTGCTTAAGTGGCCCCATCACATGCGTTTGCTGCAACGACACAGCAGCATGGACTTCAGGTCTCAACTAGTATCGGTTATTCGTCTAACAAATGCTTATGTCACATATGCCACCAAGAAATTCTCTGAGCACTCAGCCATGGCTCATATATAAAGTAACACTCACGCAGAGACTTTACTTCTCACTCTTTGTATTCATACCTTATCATTACATTTTGCATACACCCTGGAGAAATGCCAATATTTTTCTTTTGTCTCCGATATCAGATTCTATACACATTTGGACGAAATCTGAAAGAGGTCCAAAAACTTGCGGTCACCGCAGCTTGAGAGTCTATCTACTATTTGTTTGATATTTGTGAAGATGAGACAGTTAATCCCCTTGACAATTGCTGGCATTTCATTCAACCTTGCAGGGATAGATCCATCTTGTTTAATGAATCTCGTGTTGGCTTTTAAAGTTGGCAATTTCTGTTTACAAACTTTGCTCTCCTTGATTTATGTGCACTTTTAGATCATGCTCTCTGAGGGGGGGGGGGGGGGAGGGGGAGGTCACTGGGGAATAACAGATCATCTAAAGCTCTGTGCAAGTGTTTTTTCCCAGCTCTGTGCAGCGCAGCCCCCATATTTCTGCATATTTATAAAGTGATATGACACTGTTACATTAGGACTATTATAAGTTGAATTGCTACTTGCATTGGCTCTCTTCATTCACAAACATGTCTTAATTACTGTTATTGATATTAACTTGCTTGGGTCAAAAATGGTTATTGGGTATGTCAGACATCACATCTGTAAACATCCCTATGCCACTAGCCATGAGAATAATACAGTATGATGAGATCAAGTCTTATATTTTTAAAGAGGAAATCCACCCCAAAAATGATTAACTTCAAAAGAAAAAGAAAAATATTCTCTACAGAACGACACAAAAATGACAAAAATCATATAATATATAAGGAAGATATAACATTTTGAAATTTCACATTATTGTCAGCAAACATTAATTGCCAGTCCTTATGCATATTCAAATGAGCAAGTTGACAATGTCATGCTCTTGCAATTTCTCATTCATTTCCTATACAAAAGTGGAAAAAAAATGTCATATTTCAGCTGTATGAATATGACTCTTGCCTTAAAACCACCAAAAAAAAAAAAAAAAAAAGAACAGATGTGAACTCTGATATATCTTGGTATGAGAACATGCTTTTACTTGTATTAGCTAAAATATATATATATATATTTTTTTTTTTTTAAATTTCGTAGATAACATACATGAGAAATTGTGAGGGTACCACATCATCAACTTGCCCGTTGAAATATTCACAAGGACCCATCAAGGGTCCTTATGAATATTCAAATGTTTTCCAAAAATATGTTTAAAAATTTCAAAATGTCATATTTCCATATTTTTAATCTGATTTTTGTCATTTTTGTAATGTTCTCTAGGTAATATTTCCCTCTTTTTGTTGAAGTTTATTTAATTTTGGGGTGTATTTCCTCTTTAAGTGGGTCAGAGGCATGCATTGGTATTTCCTATTATTACATCAGATTTTAGCCAAACTTTGTGCAGCTGTAGAAAGAGCAATGCGTTTGCTGTCTACAGTAGATCTTAACATAGTATTTTCATTTTCTTGTTCTTGAGAGCACAGGATATTTGTAAGCATTTTTATGCATAGCATAACATGGAGACACATCCGTCCATAAACACATATTCCCAATGACAGATGAACACCTTTAATAGCTGCATACTTGCCTGACTGTACATTTACTTCAAATTGAAGGGCATAATTGAGGAAAGACACTGTATGTGCAGCAAACTTATTAACCCTTCTCACACTGCCCTGGATCTGGAGGTGTTAGAAGTATCTACCCAGAGAATTCTGATGCTCTTTCCATCTCCTGCCCACACACATCCACAGTTTGAAAGGTTGTGTCAACTTTGGTTAAAATAAAAGCTGAAGACATTGTGTATATCTTGTTCTGATAAACACTGTTCTTCTTTTTATCCTGATGTTGCTTTGCTGTTTTTCCTGAAGTTGTCATATATTCTCTTGGGCCAAGTATGTCAGATAATTTGAAGGGAAAGAAGAGACAGAGTGTTAGAGATGGAAATGTAAGATACATAATCCAATATATAACCAACAAAAAAAAGAATCATATTCCCGAGATACCAGATAGTGGATGAAGTTTTCGTTTGCGAGCCAACCCGGAAATTTGACTCTCGCAAAAATTGAGTACGGGATGGGAAATCTGGTGTGGATTAGAAATTCATTGCGGACGAAGCTGGCCGTGTTTACTCTGCCCAAAGCCCAGCTGGGATCGGTATTTCGTTTGGTCCCCGGTAAATAGAGCTTCTCTCTCCAAACATAGTGCGAGATTTATGGAGAGGGTTGGTGAAACGAACATGCCCACACTCATCAGGGGTGCGTAGAATCGCCCGGCCGGGGGAGTGGAAGTCGCAATTTACGCGGCTGATTTATTGATCAATAAGGGAAGATGTTGCGTTGACCCGCTTTGATGGGGGGGGGGGGGGAATGTCAGAGCTTGGTCTGGGCTCATGGAGTGATGATGGTAGTGGTGGGGGGGGGGGGGGAATGGGGAGTTAGAGGAAAAGTTGATGAGTAAATGATTTACGAGGTCAATGTTATGAGGAGTTGATGCTGCATGCAATCACAACTGATTTTCAGGAATGCCACTCTGATTTTTCGTCCTTGTTCATAAATTCAGATCTTGTCGCCAGAGCTCCTCGTCAGGGCATTGCATTAAAGTAAAGACTCAAAGTGGCAGTGAATGAGCTTCACTACCAAACTTGAAAGAGGTTTAGTTTTTTTTTTTTGTTGTTTTTTTTTTTGGTCATATTTAATGCTTGTTTCAGCATTCAGTGTTGGATGTCTGTTTGTATTCATTGTATGTCACAAGCATTTATGTAATCAACACTTGCATAAGTCATGTCCACATTCTTAACTTCCTTTCTCATTTCTACCTATTACCTTCAGTTGATGAGTTAAGTCATATCTTCATACATAGGCATGTATCTGAAGACTCTTTCTGCAAATCAAAACTTTAACTGTCTATGAAATACATTCATATAAATATACAATATCATGAATTGCTTAGGGTAAGTTGAGTAACCAGCTATTGAGTGAAAGAGATACAGTGATCTAGAGTTGTGACTGTTTTCTTTCTTTCTTTGTTTTTTTTTTGCAGCAAATGTGAAACATGTATCTAAGTTCATGTCAAGGCTATGATAATGTCATTAGCGTGTTCTTTTTCCATGTATATTGTTGTATTAAAAAGAGTATCCACCCATGTGATCATTAATTGAATTTGAACAGAGAGCTACTCAGGTAATGATTTTATAAGCATTCATCAAAGAGCGAAAGATCCATTAAACACCCACTCACAAGAAAAATTTGGTGTTAACTTCATAATCACCTTTCATGCTCATGCTGTTCATGACTAATGTATGGATGTTGAAAATCACTTTCACATCCATCGATTTGATGACTGAAAAAAAAAATACCTCCCTCAACCACAAAAGAGAAAGAGTACATTGCATCACTAGGAGTCAATAGAAAGTGGTTTGTGGAGGGCTGAGACAGAAAGAGAGGGGATTTTGAGGTTGGTGGCTGTCGATTGTAACACCATCATCGCCACCACTTTTCTTGGTTGTAAATCCATTACGCGAGTGGAGTGCACTTTAGTTCCAGTCATGTCAGAGTTAAATGTTCTCAGGGATCTCAGTCCTCTTGTCATTCAGGGACGGCCTCAACAGTTGCCAAGTTGTCCTGACAGTGTTGTCCATGTTCTAATACTTACTATCTTTATGTGTGCTTCTTTTTTTTTTGGGGGGGGGGGGGTGTCTGACAAATGTCAGATCCCTGAACATGTCTTCTTTTGGGCATCAGATGCCAAAGATCACAAACCAGTTGCTCTAATTTGCATCTTCGCTGCATGTGGGTCAACTAGACATTCAAAACTGAAATGGGATACATACAAACCAAACGCTCGTAGGCCTAAGTGGCTGAAGTCACATCTGAAACTGCACTTTGTTAATTCAGACCTTGTGATGGCAAGGCATGCATCTGTACTGTAGACGGAAACAGCCAATCATTCTCAGTCAAAGAAGCTTTGTTTCCATGGTGACAACATCGATTTGTGATTGATGCTGTATATACGGTGGGTTGGAAGGGGAAGGGCAGGAGAAGAAGCAGTAGAGGATCTACGTGGAGACATTACACAAGGACTGACTGAGGTGCCTGGTTTATAGAACGTCTGCAGTTAGCATGCAAATGATGTTGGTGTGTGAAAGAAATTGTGAGACTTCTTGGTTTGCTCAGCAGCATTCTGTGGCACTAATGAGGGCGAACTGAATAAATCGGATGGACGCTGTTGTAGCACCCACATCGGAGATTCCAAAGTGATGGAGTGAGGGAGAGCTGTTTCGGGGAGGGGGAGGGGGGGGGCAGATAAGATGCACTAGATGTCTGTTGTTCACACATGAGAAGCTGTTTAGAGCATCGGGTGCTTTTTAATCCTTCATTCAATTCCTGAATCAATTGAGGGATCTGTAGTGAGGAGAAAACCTCAAGGGTCGCTGCCCAAAAGGGCCCTGCCAGAGGTGCAAGTGAAGGGATGATCGAAAGAAGCACATCCAGTGAAGCTGTCCTTACTTTGATAAGAAATGCAGGGTTATTCAATTACTCTATGTAAATAAAAAGACCTGTTTGAAATTTGGCAACACTGATGGAAAAAGAGTTTGCACATTTTCATTTCATGCCCAGAAGGAAAGAAAAAAAAAGTTTAAAGGAAAATCTCCCAATTTAATCTGCCAAGAAGCAATTCCAATTTGTTAATTATGCAGCAAACTCAAACATAGTGAGGAAATAGGTTACCTGTACTAGATTCCACACCCCCTTCATCATTGACCATCACACACAAATATGTATACATGGGACCATTATGTGTGACTATATTGCCATTATGTGAAACATTGTTTGAAACATTATCTGATCATGTGGGGTGACATGTATACGCACCCTGTAATGAGCATATGCATGCCTCATGGCACAAACAGCTAGACAAGAAACCAGTCCACCCTACAATTGGCAATGTCATAATCGTCTGTGCGTAGGTGGCGGCTTGCCTGGGTTATTTCTAGTAACTCGCTTCCACGATGTGGATGTTGCATTAATGGCCCATTGAAAGCACGCACCTCTTGGATGTATGCATGTTGGTGCGTGAGCATTTAGTGAGTTCATGTCGTATGTTGAAGTTCCTGTAAAGGAGATCGAAGACGTTGATGTGCAATTTGATGTTGATGGAAAAATAATTATTCTTTTATGTGACAGAGAGAAATTGAGATGTGCATATTGTAGAGAAGGAAATTTGTCAGAATCCGTGTGTTTGATGAGAGAGAATATAAAATGCCAGCCACCAAACATTTACCCCTCCCAGGACCACAATCCTGATATCCTGTTAATACTTCATAGTGACAAATAATCCACAGAACTAAAAGAGTGAACTTATGGTTAAAATCTGAAAATCCTACTGATATTTCATAGTGACAGATTACCCACAGAACTGAAAGAGTTAATATTTGGTCAATGGGGGGGGGGGGGGTGAGGGAAAGGGGGAGATGTTTAAGGAAGGAAAGAGAAGTCATGCATGCATATATTGTGGAGTAGGTGGGCCGAAGTATATCTGCACTTTTCCAAACAAACGCGCAACCCACAGGGGCCTTTCACGACTCGTTGCTCCTCAATAACATCAGAGTGGGGGGGGGGGGGGGGGATGCAGTCCCTTGCACTGGTGTAAGAAAAGCAACCACTTTCCAAAGGCGCCAATGGCGTGGGTGGTGAACATGGTAAGGTGCAGCAGGGGTTTACTGGATGGAATGCATCACACTTTGTTTGACTGAGATTGCTTATGGGATGACTTTGTAAACGCCACCTCAGAATCTCATGAGGGTTTCTTTTTTTTTGGGGGGGGGGAAGGTGATATTCAAAAATTTGCTTCAATACCCACTTCATCCTGCATCTAATGTCAAGGTCTTCAAAAAGATTTTCCTGCATCAATTCAGAGCATTTTGGCACTTCATAAAAGAAAACATGTTCAGATTGGACAGATTTGATACCACTTACTGTACATATGACAGATCAGGAAACAAAAGCTAGTAGATAGTCTATACTTTAATAGAAAACTCAGTATCAGAACATTGTAGATTTGATATAATCATGGATGTCGAACATTCTCTGCAGGTGACAAAAATTGGCATAATTTTTTTGGTGGCAATTTTTTTTAAAGGAAACATAGTATATGCTTTAATAGAAAACTCAGTATCAGAACATTGTAGATTTGATATAATCATGGATGTCGAACATTCTCTGCAGGTGACAAAAATTGGCATAATTTTTTTGGTGGCAATTTTTTTTTTAAAGGAAACAAGCCAAAAGAATTATCAATATGAAAAAACAAGTCAAGTGTGAGAGACATGCTTTTACCAAATAAATCTGCACCAGCCCTTAAAAGGAGGGATGGACAACTGTCATTAGCGGGATGTTGCAGGGGGGAGGTGCAGTCATCAACGCCTCATCAAATTGGCAACGCAATTAGCGTCTGGCGACCCTCTGTAGCACGACAAGCCCTTTTGGATGTAAATTTTTGATGGCACGGGGAACGGAGACCTGGATGCCAGAGAAGAGGAGGAAACCAAGCTCCTACCGTTATCTTGAACACGACAGGGAAAAAGGAGGGGGTGGTGTAAAACCGTAGCCAACACGTCTTTGAGCCGTGTCACATTAATTTGTCATCTTCTCCTCCCACGAGGGCGCAGTTCTCGTCCCCATACAGCGAGGACGTGTTACTGCGAGGGTACTCTTTGTGTAAGACCCTCATCAAAATCTCATTGTTGTCGTGTACAGCTTCAAGGGAAAAACCATTTTGAAAATCATTTTGCAGACATGTCAAAGGCCTGTGTCTTTGCACGTGTGTGAAAACATGTATTTACAGTATATAGACATGTGTTTGGGCATGTGTGTGTGACTTATGGCATAGATTTATACCCAGACAATATCCTGAATGCATAAAAATGCTGTTGAAAATAGTTTCACCAAAATTATGTGAGAATTTCCACAGATTAGGTGGTTTGGTTTTCATTGCTTTCACCTGAAACAAGTGTAAGAACACTCACATAAATCAATGTGAAAAGGACTAATGGTAAATGCAAGATTACCGCAGAAATTATGTATATGTATAAACATACATACATTTTGCAGCATTTTTTTTTTTTAGTTTTTTTTTTTTTTTTTTTTTTTTTTTTTATAGTTTTGCAAGTCAACTGATATTCACTAAATGTATAGTTAACCAAAATATTTCCACTGGTAATAAAAGTGAAATTTGTACCACCCCAAGGTGTGAAATTGTAAAGTTTTGAAAAAGGGCAGTTTCTACTTGCCATGCTGTCACTTGTTTGCAGTTGCGAATTCAACCTTTTGCTGAATTGCCCTACAAATCATGATTCCCTTAAGTATTTCACTTGCAAAATGTATAATGCATACAGTATGTGGCGACACCATTTGGGGGACAGAAGGCAAAGGAGGAGTCAGTTTGAAGTGGGTCATCCACCATATGGCGGAAACAAGATCTTAGCATGGTAATACAGAGAGTCTCCTGTGTGTGTTGTTGTTGTTGTTTTTTTTTTTCTAGGTTCCTCAAAGTGGGGATATGGTTTCTGCTGCAAATTTAAATGTTCATGTAGCCGTTGCCGTGGAAACCAATGGATGGCTTCGGGCCTGAATGATGGGGTGGGAGGGCGCAGGGGAAGCGGGGTAGGGGTGAGGAGGAATCATCACTGGATGCTACAAGTAGAAGTGGGAATGTAAGATCAAGAGGCATTAAGTAAAAGTGGGTGGAAAAAAGGATGAGATTTGCGAGGAAATATGGAGGAGAAGGGGGCTTGCCAACAAGGAAAAAGAAGAGAGAAGGAGGGGGGAAATGTGACCAGGCGTGTGGCATTGAGAGAGGATGGGGAATGTTGATGTAAGAGAGGAGGGAGAGAGATATTGTAGAATGGGAGGGGCAGGGATGCAGTCTGGTGTCATCTTATGTCACCAAGCTGTTCTCTCTCTCTCTTTCTCTCTCTCTCTCTCCATATCTCTTCTTCATCTCTCTCTTTCTCCTCCCTCTCTCTGTCTCTCTCGGGTCTGTGAAGGATGGTACGAGACAAAAGTAATATGAGCAAGATAATGGAGGCAAGAGTAAATGCGATTATAGGAGGAGAATAAAAAGATGCAGAATGGGAAATAAGACTCGGATTTTGCGCTGCAGGAGCTTTCCTGCAGAATCAACACTGATCCCCAATTTCGATTTTTTTTTCAGAGAGAGTTTTTGAAATCCCACAGAAGACCCAATTGCCTCTAGAAATGATATTGGAAATGATATCACTTACGAAATATGACACTGTGTGTGATAAATGTGACAACGGGAATAAGAGAAAAATGCATAGGCTGAAAGCAGAAATCACTTTTGACATTCTGCAGGCATCATCAAGACTAATGTAAAGGAAAATATTGTAGTCTACATATGGGCATGCATACATGAGTGTGTTATCTATATGTGTGTTGATGTATGACTATGTAGGCCTATGCATATGATTGTTTGATTGTATATCATGTGACCCAGAACAACAAAATACTGAATCAGTCAGTGAAAGATTTGACATCATTATCTTGTTTGTAATATGTTCTACATGCGTGTACAGAGTGTGACAGTTGTGTACAAATTGCATAGAATGGACATAGTGTAAACATGATGTTTTTTACCCTGCAAATCTTCAGGAAGTTGGCATACTGTACTTCCCTAACCAATACCAATAAACCCCACTGATGAGTGAAATAGTTTATAGTTTACTGCTTTTGTGAAGACAATGTGTTGATTGAACTTTGAATCCTGTTTTTCCCCTTGAAGAAATTGCTTATTCTATGTGACGCACAATGTGACGTGATTGTTTACTTGTTGATTCTCTAGTTGTTTACACTGTGTTTTGTCCATTTATTCTTTTCTCTTCAGGAATGTCCGTCAGGCATGGTAAATGAGGACACCTTCAAGGACATCTATTCACAGTTTTTCCCTCAAGGAGGTGGGTACCACATTCTGATTTTTTTTTTTTGGGGGGGGGGAGGGGATGGGATGGAAGGGGATGAAACAGGGGTTGTTGGTGTTTTTCTTTCACAGTCGAGTAGGCTCCAATACTATCCACATTACTGGACCCCATGGGAGACCAGCTATTGCATCTGAATATGGGCTATCCAGCCATCTTCTCAGATGGAAATGAAACAAACAAACAAACTTGGACAAGTTGATATAGTAAAAACTTTATCATACACCATTGATGTATGAATGAGCAGTGATACAGCAGCGTATCTGATTATATTAAACAGCTATAACCTTGAAATCATGGACTCTATCATAATTTTAATGTCATGTACTTCTTTGATGATATACCCATTTTTCTTAGTTTCTGTGACAGATAATATGTATACACACGCATACATTGTACATATATATATCACATTTACATATGTTCATGACAGAGAATATTGTTGTGCATGTTTTTATGCTTCACTCCCAACAACTTGTATGATACTGGTCGAAGGGCTTCGGGATAGCATTGTGCGCGACTGCTGTTATGATGATCGTTAGCAGGGTGTTGCGATCAGAGGGATGGGATTTCATCAAGGGTCGTAGGAAAGATAAATTGGTTTGGTTTCTGCCGCTTTGCCTCCAGTTGGCATGGAAACGGTCGGAGGCAGTACAGGCGTAACCAATACCCGCTTTTTTCCTCTCTTGCTCTCCCAGTACCCTTAAGGAATTGAATCAAGAGCTCTATTTCCCCTCGGTGTCGGCACAAATCGACGGAGAGCCTAATGAATAGCTTTCCTACTGTGACTACGTATTCTTGTTGCAGCAAATGAAACAGAGGGGCCGACACAACAATGCATGGCATTAAAGTACTTCCTGTTATGACGGCTTTCAGGTTGTCTTTCTTCCTTTATTGTTATCCATCACCGACCAAGGTTCGACTTTATAAAATGAACAAACATTGATTTTCCATCTTGTAATAGTTGTCCATTGTCCATTAGACCGTAGACTTTACAATGATTTACGATTTGTGCAACTTCTAAAAACCTACCACAAAAAAAACAAAGAAAATTGTGGAGCAAGTCACAAGATTTGAAAAAGAAAAACAATTTGTAAAAAAAAAAAAAAAAACTCCATTGAAGATGTGATGCCGTCCAGCATGCAGTAGGTCAGGTATCCAAACACGATACGTGAATTCTAGACAGTAGTCCCATGCACATACAAGAGTTATCAATTTTTGGATGATGTTGCAAAAATTGATTCCATTTGACACCATTAACAACATGTCCCCAATAGGAATCATTTGGTTGCATGATTATTTATCTTGATTGTACTAATTCAGTCCAACTTTGGGCAATTTGTTTTTATTCCATTCCTACCCTGCAACCAATTTTAGCGTCAAATACATAAGGATTTAATTCTGGAGCTGTTTTCATTTGTTTTATCAAGCTCTCGACAATGCTGCAAAAAGTTGGTGCAGATCAGTGGAGGTTTGGGCTCCTGAAAAACTTCGCTTCTTCTCTGGAAATCTTTTTAAAACACTTTGCTACTTCTCCAGAAAACTTTCACACAGCTCTGACACTCTGTATCTTATCATCTGAGAACTTGAATCATGTAATCGAAATCTCATCACAGTCCATGAATTTCTCGTCTTACCAATGATTATGCAAAGGGACATGACAGTGTGCAGCGAGGAGAGTTGATCCTGATGCTGACATTGAAAACTCTTTGAATGTCACATGAATTTAGCACTTCACTGGGTAAGCCATTTCAGAGCTGAATAAATCTCCAACAGCACATTTGGGAATCGAAAAAATATCTCTGTGCATCAACTGCTTGGTAGTAATATTAGCGGGTGTAGTTAGTCTTGGTTACAGTACATATGTTAGAAGTTCTCATTTCTTCATTTCTAAAAGCCTGTGAACGTTTTAAGTCTTCAGGGTCCTTTTCCGCGTACCCTTCAGTTTAGGTTTTCAATGTGGCAGATGACAAGAGGCACCTGTCCAGTTTCTAAACATGCATTTCCTAGAACAGGCACCTGAGGAGGTTGTCTCATGTAAGAGACTTCTGCTCCTCTTTGCTACAACAAAGCAGGAAGTTGTCAGAACTTCACTAGTTAACAGGTGTTATGAAAATGCTTTGAGGTATTCAGTCAATGAATTTCAGCTGCATTGAAAAATAGGGCACTCACGTACACGTGTGTGCGGGCGCACACACACACATACAATCACACAGAATTATGCAAAAGTGTGGGTAAAATCATGGAAAAAAGAATTAAGTGATGAAGAAGGTGGAAGAAAGTAAAAAAGGAGCAGCATGCAAAGGAGAAGTGATGCTGCATCAATGGCCTGAATTCATGAAATCATGGTTTAAACCATGGACAAAAACCATGGAGCACCAAGTGTCGCACAGAATATTTCGTTATGAAATCAGTCATTTCGTCAATGAAATGATTATTTTGTAACGAAATGACAACATTTTGTAACTAAATGAACATTTCGTCCACGAAATGATAATTTCGTTAACAAAACGGTCATTTTGTCGAGGAAATGACCAATTTCGCAACAAAATATTCCGTGTGACACTTGGCGCTCCATGATTTTTGTCCATGGTTTTAGCCATGGTTTCGTTCGTACCACCTTTGTGAATTCAGGCCAATATGTTTGCAGGTTTCCATACTGACAGAAGGGCCCCTGGAACTGTTGCATTCTCTATTATGTGGTTTGCCTGGATATGTGGATAGCCCCATCTGCATACAGAGTGGGAGTTAATACACGCCCCTTGGAAACCCTTCTCAAACCACTGCACATAATATGTGTCATCAAGGATTCTGTTATCAGCGGCGCAATTATCTATCCTGGCTGAAAACAGCCAGCATGCCATTAGTCTTTAAGAGCTGAAGTGGGAATGGATTCCTGCTTGAAGAAATGTCATCTGCTTCTATCTAAATTTGTCCTTCCCCCTTTTGTTTCATTCTGTTTCTTTGAATTGATATCTGTTGCATCGCATTGGTGCATGTCCGTGTTGGGGCTTGTGTTTGAGAAGCAGCAGTTTTGGACCCAGATGTTAAAACAAAAGTGTCATTACAAAATGTTTACTGAATGGGGCCATACTGGAATGAAAGCATTGTGCATTTACCTTCACAATGACAGCACAAACCCAAAATTTTCAATGAAACTAATTTCAAAGCACTGTCCCCAAAATCTGGCTAAAGTCAGTTTTGTCATTAAGTTTTTCCTTTTAAGTGCCCAAGCACAATTGGACTTGTCTAGACTTGGAGATTGAAAGGGACCATAAGGAAAAATGTGAAAGAGAATGGAAAAGATTTCACCCATATTGATTTTTTTTTTTTGGTTTGACTTCATTTCATCAACGATATCAAATCAAACACCTGTTGCAGATCGAGTGTGATAATCGCTACTTACGCAACCTTTATCTATATGTTTCGAAATGTCATCGGTCAGTAAAAAAAGTGCAGTTTGAGTAGAATGGCCGGACAAAATCCATGCTGATGTTTATTCAGGAGGTTATTTTCAGAGAGATAAGCATATACCTGATTAAAACCTACTTTCTCCATAACTTTAGAAAGGACAGGTAGTGAGAACGGAGATCAGTCTGTAATTAGATGGATTGGAAGTATTTTCACCTTGTGTATTGGGATGATATGGGCTCATTTCCATATGTTGGTATGAAATGTGTGATTCTGTGTATCGGAATATAATCTATTACCTCTGCCAAGGGAGGAGGTTATGTTTTCGTTACCGTTGGTTTGTTTGTTCGTTAGTTAGTTAGTTCGTTCGTTAGTTGTCCATGTGCAAAATAACTCAAAAAGGTGTGCACGGATCTGGATGAAACTTACAGGAAAGGTTGAAAATGACACAAGTAACAAATGATTAAATTTTCATAGTGATCCGAGAATTTGGGGGGAATTTATGAAGGATTTTTGATATTTTGGGAGGTAAGGGTCAATGAACTTGGGAGTTTAAGCTGCGCATTTTTGAGGTTTTCATAAGTGCACAAAAGTGCGTGCTCCACTTTCTGCTAGGACAAGGCACACAGCTCAGCTGAGGGTTTATGACGTAACAAAGGCTTCTATATTGGGAAATCGGGCGATTTTTCAGCATTCATACCTATGGGTAGAAATCACTGATCTCTATGGAAGAGCCCAAAGAGCTTTTCCCCAGTGGTGGAGTGGAGAAAAATCTCTTTGGGAAGAGCAAGATCATCGGTGGAAAGTAGCTGCTTGGCGGAGGTCTGCGCTTTCAGAGTGCTTTTCTAGTTTAATTCATTTCCTTGTAGATTTTCAAATTTCAGTGGATCCTGATCAGAGCCCAGTAGGCTGTGTGTTCATGCAGGTGCAGTTATAATCTTTCAAAAGTTATTGGTCCGTGATTTCTTTGCATCAAAGAAGGAGATTAATGAGATTGGGTGATGCTGGTCTCCTGTTTGTTATGGTATCATATTAGGGTTCATCAATGCAGAATAAGCATATTTTTTTGTGTGTGTCTTTCTTTGCCCACCTTCCTGTCTAAACAATATATCTGGTTACCCAAGGCTAAGAATTGTATCAATCTGCAGAATCATCAGCACAATGCAAGGCTAATGACATCAAATTCTTTTCTTTCAATCCCAAGTATGATACCACACTCTATCCCCAAGTGCTGTCATTAGGTGTGTCGTTGCACGGTCAAATTATCTGCCAGAAACACAAAACGAAACAGAACAAAAGTAGAGGCAAGCAGCCATAGTTCAAACGTAAATCATGCCCTTAAGCTGTTTCAACAAAGCTTGTAGGAAGAAGATTGAAAGCATAATGGCTGAAGCATCAAAACAAAGAAAAATATATGCAAAGAAGAAAGTAAAAAGGGAGCAAACTTAGTCACATGGGATTACAGTTTGTATGACAACATGATAACTCTAGAAGTTTTGCACTGGATTTAGAAGAGAAATTGTGGTGGTGTCTGCTACCATGCATTTAGGTACATGTCCGAAGGTTTTCCTTTACCCGTTGAGGACAGGCTGATTTTGCTACAACACGTACTTCCCATAGATGCTTGCCCAAGTATACTTGGAACTTGTCTTCGATGGGTTAAAGAGGTTTTTAAGGGAAGACTAATTGAGGGATTCAAGAAGAGCTTGGTGGAAGAGTGAGGGGAGGGGAGGGAGATGCAGTTGCAGAGAGGCAAAATAGCATGGTCTCCTTGGAAACCGCTATCAGATTGATGACGCGGCTGTGTCATTGTCCATCATCTGTGTGGCGTGGCGCTCATGGCATCGCACATCCTGTGCAGCAGGTGATCCGTCAAGTGTGCTGGCACTTCCTGTTTCAAGTTTGAAGATGACAACTTTAAAGGAAAGATCAGGAAATCTTGTGTGAGGTTTGGTTGGGAGAGGGTCGGGTGGAGAAGGAGAGGGCAATTTGGAGGGGGGGTTATGACTCTGGAGCCAGAGAGACATCTGTTATTTTGATATGTTTCTGAGCTCTTTCACGCAATGAGTTTCAGGTTGAATCACATATTGATGCAAAAAAATAATTGTTAACAAGAAAGCATAAGAGTTTAAATTCATCAGATAAAAAACAATTAAAAAGAATTAAATCAAATCTAATCAAAGAAATCAAGTCAAAATATGAGGCTCAACTTTTATGCCCAAAAAATGGATGTGGGTCAAAATCGCTCAGATCTAACAAAAGAGTCTTTCAAATTCTTCCTCCTCACATTGGCTGTTAGATGCCATACAGAAAGAGAGAAAGAAATATATCACATGCTATTAGTTCTATATCTCTCTCTATCTATCTATATGTATATATACAATCCATATTTATGAAAAGGAGAGTGTTTACTTGTGAGACAAGAATAGTAGCCAAGTTCTCATTCTATGTGTCGTTAGCTAGCTGACAATCACTCTGTCCCATTAGCTGAGAGTATCGAAAGACAGCGACAGATTTTCCGTTGTTTAATTTCCCAACCAGAAGCCTAATTTACAGCAAGATATCCCATTTCCACTTTGTTTCTGCCCATCCCGTGATTTTTTTTTTCTCTCTCTCTCTTCCACATGGTTTTAATCGTGGATCGTACAGGCTGTCCTTTTTTCCTTTGTAATTTGTCCTGGGGCAAGACACTGTTTATGTTTTCCAGTCCTAGCAAGATTACATCTTTAAGCCAATATGGCGTCCGACGACAAGAGCAATATGAGAAACTCTTGCAGACGAAACTCAAAATGCCTTCCCGTCTTTCCCAGCAAGTGGTCTGATGTGAGGTAATCGTGCAGATCACGCATTTGCATTCTCCCCTTCAAAGAATCCTCCAATAAAAATCAGCTTTTCTTTTGATATATATATATATATATATATATATATATATATATATATAGAGAGAGAGAGAGAGAGAGAGAGAGAGAGAGAGAGAGAGAGAAGTCCAAGCCGCCTTCATCGTTTGGTGCGCAGGTGTCTGGTCGTCTGGGAGTCTGGTGTAACCAAGGTGTCTCCTTGAAGTTGGCTTTATTCTGACCTTGTATGAATAGAATTTAACCAATCCAGTTGCTCACAATTGTCACTGTCAGACAGACTTTTGCATAAGTCATTACTGCAGTTTTGTCTGATTTCTTTCTTTTTTTTGTGTGTGTCCTTCTTGGTGTGTGTTTTGTTTTGCTTTGTGTTTTTTGCATGACTAGATCTAGCCATTGGCGTGTGAGGCAGTTAATCTTGATGTCAAGAAATCGACAAGTTGGCCACGAAGCTACGACTGAAAGTTTTAGCTGAGTTTTACGGGATATTGTAGAATGCATTATTGTATGTCACCAATTGGGAGCCTTGGTGGTAGATTGTGGGAACAAGATATTTCAACTTTACAGTTTCGTGGTTAACCTATTGAAGACTTCCGCAAAGCAAGACATTTTTGCGGCATG
The DNA here is from genome assembly GCF_964275005.1 of Diadema setosum. Taxonomy (NCBI): domain Eukaryota; kingdom Metazoa; phylum Echinodermata; class Echinoidea; order Diadematoida; family Diadematidae; genus Diadema; species Diadema setosum. Next base: position 15,550,149 of record NC_092702.1, read on the forward strand.
ACGTTTTTGCGAATTGCGACTGGCATGCTATGCATAAAGTGTAGACAAGAACTTCAGTGTGAAATTCAAATTCAAATCTTGGCTCTTGCGAAATTTGCAAAATTTGCATGCACGCAAAAAATGTCTGGTTCTGCAGTTGTCGCGAGTATACTCAGGCAGGTGTCTATTGGAAACTTGGGTTACAGCAAAATCTGCTCATTCTCAATGGGTTAATAGTAGCCCTTATAAGAAAATAAATATTCACATGTCACTTCAAGTGTCTACAGACAACTGTGCCCAACAGGAAACTCCGCAAACACCAAAAAGATTTACTGAATCCTTGCCACAAAATGCCTAGAAATCTATCTGACATTGCTGAAGTTTGAACCTTACTCTTACATGTGATATACATTATACCACACTCATCTTTTTAAATGAAGATCAATAAGATGGTTTTAGAGAGTTCAAAAAGAGGATTTAGCACATTCTCTTTTTAATAGTGTGTCACACAAATGTCAAGATTTAACAAGGCATTCATTGCTCCAAGTTTATACGTAAGTGCAAAATAATGTAAAGTCATAGAAAAAAAAAAACGTATGGGTGAGATTTCCAAACAATCTCTGTTTGGTTCTTGTACTTTTTTGTGAAAAGGTGATTTAAAAGTAAATGAGTATGATAATTTACATAGATGCAAGTAGGATCTCCTGATGAAGATAATGTAAATTTCTGCTTATGCTGCGTAACTAAGAAATAAAGTGCAATGAAGATTTTTCTTTTTGTCATGATTATCATCAACCACCCTCAAACAGAATATTTAGTTGATTATAGATTTTATTTTCAACAATCAGAAAAAGGAAGAGTTGATGCATATCCAATGATGACCAATTTCATTGGTAAAATAGTGACTTAATTTGGTTTTTTACATTGTGGGTAATTTCTCATCTCACTGTAAAAGTCAAACTGACTGCCCTGCTTTTACTTTCTTGTTTTCATTTCTATAAGATAAAGTACCTTTGTTCTAGAGAGCTCTGCAAAGTGAACTGAAATTTAAAAAAAAAAGATAGAAAATTGTAAGTAGCTGCATCAGTTATTTCCTTTGCCCAGTGTCCACTGCTTGATCTACTTCTATTTGTGTGTGCAAATTTGACGAAAGATTTCTCCTTGGTAAGCAAAAAAAAAAAAGAGCATAGAACAAAAACAAAAAGAGGCGTGAACTCTCTTGTGTAAATGCAAAGAGAAAAATTGAAAAGGATTTATAGCGGAAGAAGTGGGGAGTTCTCAAGGATGTCTGGTCTGTGTGTTTTCCGTGCACGAAATCGAAGAGACAAGGTACTCCAGTCCAGCCGACGGATCTGCCTATCTCGACCAATCAGGGAGGATTAATCAAGGGGTCACCCTGGGACTTGCATCAACTGGATGGCTGCAACCCTGAGGGCGCACTTTATTTGCCCCCTTTTTTTAAAGAATATATATATATATATATATATTTTTTAGTAATCAACATTTCACTGGAATTTGTTGTGTCCCTTTATGTGTTGGTTCATTATCACCAGTTAAAGGGACGGTGTAGCTCTTCCTGCAGAAGTGGAGTACAAGCTGCAAGTTAATGCACTGGCGGAAATGATATATAAATCTAAAACTGTTTTTCGTGGGCATTTGATCTCAGCTATGTGTAATGACAGAAATGATGTAAAGAATAGACCTACAGAAAGAATTAGCAAGGCATTGTTAATGATGCGTACGTTTTTTCAACAAAGGATATTGACAATCAAACAAGGAAGACACAGTGCACTGGATTGTTGATTCAGCGTATTAATTGCTCAGGACACATTTTGGATGCTACCGGGTGGATTGTATGCAGATTTCATCCAGAAATTATCAACAGTGACCAAATAGCCTGTTAAACTCATCTAGAAACTGAAGAAATGAACTAAGAAGAAATATTTTGCCACTTCCATCTCCACCATATACATCACAACTCACGAGTGATATTGTGATGCGACGATCGTAACGAGCCTCAGGTGTTTCAATTTGTGGCCCAAGGACTGCTCAGATAACATGGCAGCTGAAACACCCGCAGATTTCCTCCACTAAAGAAGGAGAAGAAAAAAAAACCATCTTATTTCCTTTATTTTACTTTTTTCCTTTATTATATATGTGTCCTTCCCCTTCCCACAAAATGCATTTCTCCATTATCATCTTTCTTTTAATTTTGGTCAGGTAAAAATAAGGATGCCACCTGCAGTAGGATACAATATATTTCCACCAGCTCCATTCTCCCCCCACCTGCAGGACAGACTTTAATAGCCTTCAGACTCAACCTAACCTGACTACCTCTAATGGTATTTTGTCCCCTCTGCACTCTCTCAACTTCCCTTCCCTTTTTTTTTACCATTTTTTTTTTTTTTTATACTTGTAACAGTGCCCGACACATATTAGGATTCGTGGGGGGGGGGGGCGAATTTGCACCCTCTTGTCATATGCCTCGGGTCAACAGGTGCAAGCAACTTAACTCTTACACTCACACACACACACACGTGCGCACACACACACACACACTCACACACACACACACACACACAAACACACACATGGTGAGAGAGAAAGAGATGTGCCTACCACTGTATGCTGGGAAATCACAAAATGATTATATGCTGGCATGCTGCAACCAGTTTATTTTTCAAGTCTGGATTGCTCCAGACATTTTCAATGCTTTCAGGTTTTACGATCATTTCCCTATTTTTTTTTTCTCAAGCTGTACATAAGTAATTTGTCACTATACACTACTGTGTAGCACTTTTAAATGAAGTGGTACATTGTAGGTTCTCTCAATCAAAATGTATTATTGTTATTAGTATTAGTATTATCAGTAATATCCTTATATCACTATCACTTCTGTTATTGATATAATGAGCATTGTTATTATCACTGTCACAGCCACCATCTTGTCATTAATTGCGTCATTATTTTTACTACAGTTATTGTTTTCATCATTGTCATTTTCAGAAGGTTAATTTATGCTATGTTTTGTGTGTCCTTTTCAGTTAGCAGAGGTAGATGTGAATGTAGCTTGACAGAATTCAGGATTTGGCATTCGCCACAAATATCTACGTGCATTTACTGATTCAGTTTGTTAATCATGGCACAAGATGCACTGATTTTGTGATGTCTGTGTACAATTAAGTAGTTACTGGATGTATATGAAGAGTTTTCAGACATGGTCCTATCAAAATGCAGCATCAGTAATCAGGCATGTGTCATTTAGAAGTAGCTCACTGCGTAACTTATCCCCACTTTATTTGTTTTGTTTTGTCGGGAGAATTTGGCCGTAAGCAATAATCAAGCACCAGATCACAGATCTGTTTCAGCGAGAAGTGGCTGCAAAGAATGTTAAGTACATTCCGTCAGATCACATCTTCCGTCGATCTCGACAGCGAGTATGTAGAGCTGCCGGGGGCAATTTGAGGAACCGTGATTTGAATATTAACCCTCGTCTTTTTTTTTTCTCTCTCTCTCTCTCCCACTCTCTGCTATACATTTTTTGTTTCCTTCATTTCTTCCAGATTCGAGTCACTATGCACACTACGTCTTCAATTCCTTTGACACAGACCACAACGGTTCGCTAACATTTGAGGTGAGTGTAAAAAACCCAATGGGTGACATGGAGGTTTCACAGCCACTTTCTCCTGACAGATTACCTGATATTTATCTAACCTTTCTCTTCCTGAAGACCCATCACTTATCATCTCTACCTTATGTTTTTTTTTTTTTTTCACCTTTTCTCTTCTCGGTTCATCTCTTCTTTTTTTTTGAGGGGGGGGGGGGCATTAGTTTATTTTTTCTTTCTAATCCTCATTTTTTTGGTGTTATTTTTTTCCGCTTTCCTACTTCTTGTGTCTATTTTAAGTTGTCACTCCTCTTCTTCTTCAATTCTTGTTCGTCAGTGACCACGTGATGTTTTTGTTGCTTTTTTTATCATGAATTTTATTCCTGTCTGTTTTTCTATATTTCAGTATGCATCTTTTCCTCTTTATCCCCATCCCCATTGCAAGAGAATCATGATATCAGGTGATATGTAGAAACATAAAACCCTAATTCTCAATACTGCAAACAACAATCCTGGTTTTGTTGCTGTAGCCTTGCCTTTCAGAAGTTCAGTTTGTGGGCTATAACAGTCGTGTGTGTTTTCAATTTTCAAAAGGAGTGATCAGTATTTGTTACATGCAATATCAAAAACCAGACAGAACAATTTATGGCAGCTTGCAGCTTGTCCAAAAGATCGCACCGACTAGAATGCCTGGAAGATGTCTCTGTTGAACTGTCAATTTTTAACAGACATAACAACAAAATTTGTATGACCCTTGTGCTGATTTATCAAACACGTTGCCTATATTTGGTTGTTAGGCAGTGGCTTACAATTTAACAGATTAACTGCGAGCAGCCAAGCTATATGTTTGATAATCGTACACCCAAAATACCTCATCACTCAAGTTTGCTCTCAAGCTTAAGGCATATGGTAAAGTGCCCCCATCTGGTGTAAAGTTTGTTTTGTTTTGTTTTGTTGTTGGTGGTTTTTTTGTTGTTGTTTTTTTTTTGGGGGGGGGGTGGGTTGCCATCTTGTCCAACCCAATGTAAAGCCTGATTTTTTCGGGATAACTTTATATGTGCAGTCATGACAAAAGGTGTACATATTTGGATGAGCACATTTTGGCATGGCCACATGGGTCTGTTTGATTCTTGGTGACATCAAAGTTTGCCTCAAAAGTTGGCAAATATAAAACCCAGCAGACAAAAAGATATAACAGAAAGAAAAGAGGAAATGAACATATAAAAAGTCACCAAAAAAGAGCATTTGTAGGTGACACACCATCTCTGCAGACATTAGCTATTTGGGTCTTTTGTGATGTGTAAAGTTAAAGCCAACTGAATTGGTTGTCACTCCAAAACCTCAATTTCATCTTATACTAGTCAAATAATGTAGGATTGTCTGAAAAAAACCCAACAATAAACATCTAGTGTATTTGAATAATGATTGTTTTGAGTGTCTTTCTAGTTTAGTACTTGAATGAAACGACTGTACACAGCATATGTTTTGTGGACAATTTTTTTTTTCAAGTGGGGACTTGTTAAATTGGTCATGAGAGCAGTTAGATGTGTGATCAAGAACCACAGAGACAGAAGGGAGAAGTAGAATCATCCCATTTTGAGAATCAGATTTGTGAATTCCTACCGCTGAAACAGTGTCCATTGAATTTGTGGTATATGAGATAACACTTTGGCATGTTGTCAAGCTTGTGAATACCAGTCTACTCTCTAAAACTCTTAAAAATAAAACCACTACAGTGAGGGCAATATAAAAGCATTATATCTCATTGGGTTCCACGACATACGCTCCTGCGACAATTGCTCTCACGAAATATCTACTTACTAAGCCAAACATAAATTCTACCCACAAACATAACCCCAACCCTGATCCTAATCCTCATATCAAACTAAACCTAAAACTCTGTCACAATTCTAACCCTAAGTCCTTGGAGTATATAAGACCAGAGCAATTGTTGCAGGAGCAAATTTCTTGTCACCATCACATTTAAGGTCATTTCACAAATACCCTCAACCAATCACTCAGATCAGTGTTGGACATCATTTTTGTCACTATCTGTTGTCACTCTACTCCAACACCAATGCTGACAGTCAGCCGAGCTTGATACATTTGTCATCAGAGTATCTCATATTTGTTTCTCTCTTCTTTCCATCTGAAGCAACAAGTGTGGTCTCTTTGGGACTTGTTCCACTTTCTGAGCCACATGATATTACGACACAAACTAGAAAACAGGCAAAACTGAACTAAAAGGGTGTCAAACCGCACACACGCCAGTAATGCGTGCCTCCGGCCATACCACAGCAAAACACGTCAATCACCTGTTTATTGCCACAAAGATTCCTCATACTGATTTTAATTTGAGATTATAAGATATGGCATGCCCAAGTGAGAATTTCCCAGTTAGGATCCTCCACTTTTTTTCTTTCTCTTTTTTTTTGTGTGGTGTTTTTAATCTCTGCGGGCAGTTGTTTATGTGACCCTATTCTATCTCGAAAATGAAGGGATATGAATTTATGCTGAGAGCAATTTCAAACCCCATTTCATTGTGATCACTATCAAGAATTTAAAAATAGTTGCCTCACAAATGAAGCACTTCCAAGACGTCGGTCGAGTCCAAGCGATAGCCGATGAAGGTGTTGCCATGGCAGCGTTAAAGCATCCCCCATCTGAGAGAAGAGGACGTATATGTAACTCATATCCCTTCACACACTGCATACGTGATGAGGGTACATTGTATCTGAAGTTTCCAAAGAGGTTGTCATGACGATGGGAATGCATCATTGCATCTTGGTCTTGGTTGCCAGTGTGTGCTCTTCACACTCCCACCCCCCACTCTAGTACAAGTTCCCCCTCCGTCAGTTAACCTAATCTAATTGTTCGTTTGGAATGACTGCTGCCCTTCCATAAGAAAATAGCCAGAGGGGAAACTGATAAACCAGCATTAAAATCCCAAGATAGCACATACTGTCTCTTGCCCTCATTGGGCGCTGGGAGCTGGGAGCTGGGAGCAAGCCAAGGACCGGCGCATGTTTGTGAAACTGTCACATTTAAGGAGCTGGCTGCACAAGCAGAGCATCGCGATGAATCCAAACTCACAACCCCCTCCACCCAAACGGGAGGAAAGAGGAGGAGGAGGAGGAAGATTTGTCTCTTGTTCCCAGTAATTCCGCGTTAATCGTTTGGAGAGAACTTACTGACAATATAAGATACAAAAGAGAACTGTCAGCCTTTATATAGACTCCACAGAGTAACAGTTACAGCTGTGTAAGCTGTTTGAAATTCGATTGAAAATCACCATCAGTCGAATGTGGGGATCATGGGACATTACGTACGGTGAAAAAAAAAAAAAAAAACCTGACTGATTTCTCTCAACATTGGTGTGAGTTCTCCCCCCTCCCCACCCCCCCCCCAAAAAAAAAAGAGAAAGAAAATATATAATAGTAAATAATATTAATCCTGAGATGTTTTCAATATTTTCTTGGTCATCCCTTATGGCAAAAATATATTTGTTAACAAAATTACAAGCAGGAGCTATCATTATCCACATTTTTTCCCTACTAATACTAGCAAAGATTCATGGAAACAATAGTTTTGTAAATGAAATGATAGGATAGAGTATATTATGTTCTCCCTCTATTGCAACACAGTTTCTGATATCAAGATGTCATTCTGAAGATACATTTTGTGTTGCTGAGAGAGAACATATATCTTTACTGTCTTAATTTCTGTCTTTCTGTTCTTGGGGTTTGTTGTCAATGTTGTAATTGGCCTCACTCAATCATTTCATATTCCTCCTCTCTCAATTCATGTGTTCATAATTCCTTTTCTCTGAACCCATAATTCCTTTTCTTTATATTCATGTTCTCCGGGGCTAAATCTCTTTATTCCTTTTCACTAAATTCATGCATTTCTATTCATTTTTCCCAAATTCAGCACTCTGTATTCCTTTTTTTTTTTCTGAATTCATATGCTTATATTCCTCTCTCAATTCATGCGACATATAGATAGACAGATAGAAATTCATAAGTTTATATGAAGTTTTATGTTTTTATTACTTTTTCCCAAATTTGGAGATTTATGTGCCTTTTTTCCTGAACTCATATGCTTATATTTCTCATTGAATTATGTTACATTCCATTTCACTGAATCCATGCATATACATCTGTGTGAATTAATGCATATGTGATATATAGTTAGATGAATGGATAGAGGTGCATATGTAAAAAGGCATTCTCTTTAGGGTGATATTTTCCTGGCATACATGGGCGAATGAATAGTGTCTGTGCCATGACATTGCTATGTTGCAATACATTTCATTTGCATTCTAAAACAAGTATTATTGATAGTATGCTTTATTATCAGCATCATATATATCAATGACCAAATGTACAATGGTACATAGATGAAGTAACATGAATACATTGGTATATTGATATTGCTGTTGATTTCTTTTCAGTTGTTCCTCCTCCTACAAGCTTAGCTTAATGGACACATGTACTGCTTTGTATCATTTTTTTTTAAAATGGAAATAAATAAACTATTGAATTGAAGCACTATTTATTTTTCATCCCCTTTCCAGGAGTTTGTCCAGGGCTTGTCAATATTAGCGAGAGGGTCCTTGCAGGAGAAACTGAATTGGGCATTTAACCTCTACGACATCAACAGAGATGGCTACATCACAAGAGAGGTGGGTCAAATAGGAGGAGAATGATTTGTGGTGATGAAAAAATATGTCTTTACTCTACATTCCAGCAAAGAAAATTGAAATAAAGTATATTGTGAAGGTGAAATGTGTAATAACTAATTGTAATCATCACAATCATAATCCATATCAATATCTGGTGGATGATGTTGATGATTTTAATTGTTGCCATCAGCCCTAGCATCATAATACCTCAGACTGTCAATATCTTCATCATTGTTAGTGTTATTGTGATAATTTTTGTCAGCGCAATTTTCCATTTTGTAAAGGTCAATCGTAGTTGATAATGGTAGATATTAATTGATATCAAAGTGTCACTGATATACCAGAAAGGCAGAAATGCCTCAAGAACTACAAGAGCAGTCATGATGTCGCAAGTGGCAAAATCATAAGTATAGAGCAGGTGAATCAAAACCCTGAAAGCAGCGATTTGTATTTGCGTGGCTTTTATTTTGTTCTCCTCACAAGCTTCGACTATTTGTTGCATCATTGGATAGGAAACTTTTTATAGCTTGTTTATATACTGATCCACCTTTTCATGATGATCATAGTGCTGCAAGATCACAACAGTTATGTTTAACAATAGGGATAATATACATACACTTGTACATAATGGACATACTAATGAAGATGATAATAGAAATGACAAAAACAAAAAGTGATTTTAATGTGAGTAATAGCTGTTAAAGAGTTCAAATAAGAAATGTATAAACACAGATAAAAGGGTGGAGTTATAGTTTTGGTGATGGATTACAGATGTACAAAGTGTCGGTTTCTTTTTTTTTTTTGCAAAACTGGCTTGTTATGGAACATATGGGAGAATTATCATGAGTTGCACCAGCTTATGGATTATTGGCTGTGTTAACGACAGTCACGTTGCCATGTGGGCGGTTGTTGTATAAGACTGTGCTTTCGGATTGCATGCAAGTGTCTGCTTTCCAGCTTTGGATTTTGCGTTCATTCGGGAGTGCAAAGTGTGGAGTTGATGAGAAACACAAGCACGTAAGCCGCACCGTCGCAAGACCCGAAAAAGCTTCCCCCCATCACGCATTGTTCGCGCCGTCTGCCGACAAGCCTGCATTACAAGGGGACGCTGGGGGATGATGTCATATCTATGCGCATAATTATTGGATTTGGGAGTGAGAACCCACAAAGGTGGTCATTACAATGCCCATCACATCAAACTCAATATATATGCACGCATAATTATGTCTATAATCCATATTGCGTGCAACATCCATACTGCTGTAGCAATATAAGGCCTAATACAAGATTTCTTTTCAATGCATTTTTTCTCTATTTCTGGTTTGTTTGTTTTTTTGTGAGTGTGTTTGTGTCTTTCTCCTTTTTTATCATTCAAAGTATCACACCCGTTAGCTTAAAGTTGAAATTATAATATCTGCATGGTTTATATCAAGAGATGGAACCAAGAAATAGAGAGATAGAATGAGGGAAAGCAATTCAAATCTGGATGTCCAGACTGAACGATGGTAGTTCTTTGTCAATTGCCTGTCACCAGGCTTTGAACTTTGGCACCATTTTAGGCAGAAGCCAGAGGGAAAAAGTGACTGTGGCGCTATCTCCTGTTTAAAGATGGTATTCTATTTTTCCAAAGAACTGTCACATAAAAAGCCATCAGGGAATAAGTATGCATATTCAAGTTGACTTTTATCAAGAGCATTAACCCTTTCCTCCCCACAATTCTCAGAGAGCCCCCAATGCCCCCAAACAAGGTTGTCTTGTTTTTAGGGGTTTTTTTTTGGGGGGGGGGGGGGGCAGGTGGACAGAGAACAGACAGGTTGGTAATCCACCTGTGCAAAAGCACTCAAGTGGTACATGTATTCCCTTTCCACAGTCAACTACATGTGCCATCGAACAGTGCAAAAGATTGACCAGGTGGGAGGTATGAATAGAGCGTGCACTGATGGACTCACAAACTCTTTTGTTCTTCACAAAAAAGGCACTTGAATGGGGTCAGCAAAAGTGAAAATCTACTGAGCTTAGCCCTGATTGCTGTGTACACCTTCATGCAAGTGTTATAAATAGCAAAATAAGTGCACACTGCATTGGAAAAAAGAGCAAATAATACTGCGATTCACAGTTTTCACACGGAAAGAAAACTAAAATTGATAGAAGAAACTCTACTCTTCCGATCAAAGCCAGTTTTATGGGCAGCATAACACAAATAAACATGAATATAGGCCACGAATGCAGGCACTCTTGTCTACATTTTGGGAACCCAGTATACCAAGTTCCCATAAATCAGTTGATGCCATGGGAACCCGGTGTACTGGGAACGGGTTGAATGAAATCAACAGAGCTTATATTGATCAACAACTGAAAAAAGAAATCGTTCAAATTTAAAGTTTTATATTGTGTTGGGTTTTGTTTTTCTAGAAACAGAGATGTTGGTATAGAATATTCACAGATACAGTTTTAATTTGTATCCGCATAAATTGATGAAATTGTATTCAGAAAGTCGTCTTGTACTTCATTATGCTTTTTTTTTACCAGTTCAACTTAGGCATTGATAAGAGTTCCAATTTCACTAGTGATGATGCTCAGTCATTGTCTTTTTTTTTTCTAGTCCTGTCTATTTTCTCTAAAGTCCTGCAAGTTAGAAAAGTGTATAATTTTGACATAAAATGCTTACCAATTCTTCTTTTTTCCCACTTTTTTACACTAGCATGTCTGTGAGAAAGAAAGAGAAAGACTGAACATATCAGGGATAGTATGCCTTTCATCAGGAGCCTTGAAAACATGCATTGGGATAGTTTGATATCAACAGTTAGAGACATATCATATATAGTCATTTGCATTACTACAGTGAAAGTAGAACCTTCCAAGTGGTCCCCCCTCTCCCAGCATTCCTAATTTGCTGTTTAGTTTTAGTGTTGTTGTTGTTGTTGTTCTTCTTCTTCTTCTTCTTCTTCTTCTTCTTCTTCTTCTTCTTCTTCTTCTTCTTCTTTTTTCTTTTTAGTACAAGTGGTACAGTTTAGCCCAGGGCAACACCTCATTGAGTGAACCAGTCTTATTTATTTATCACAAAACTCGGGCAGTCATGTGACCAAAACGAAGAACACAAAAACAAAAGCAAATACCCAAATTAAGTGGATTGCCTCTCTGCCCAAGTGGCACACACTTTCCAAACATGATGAGAAATAGGATCTATTTGGAGTCTTCCAGCTAGTTCTACATCTAAGGATGATAGTAATGTCTCGTAGCAACATGTTGTAGATAACTGAGAGAGAATTACTGCAAGTAATTGGATGTTTTAACACTGACAGGTTCATTTTAGGTTTTACACTTTGTTGCAGGTGCGAGTAGGTCCGAAGTCAAAAGTGACCCTCCCAATTGTTCCGTTGTCTAGATTTGCAGAGGTTTGAACCCAAAAGCATCAGTCTGATAGTCTAGTGCCCCCATCAGAGACCACATACCTGTTTCAGAAGAAGGAATGTTGATTTAGTGACTGGTCATTATGAAAAAAAAGATAAAAATAAGAACTTGTGATGCATGGTGCAGGTGTCAAGTTGCTATCTACTCAAGAAAAAAAAAAGGAAGATCAAAATAGATTCACAATATCCCAGCAGTACCTATTGATTTCGTATGCATAGCCTTTCTTGATGCAGCCACTTAAGAGCCGCTCAGTACAAACAACATCTATGTGCAACATGAGAAACTTTGTTGCAAAAGTGACGAGTCGTCTGCCCGGGAGACTGTGCTTTGTAATTTCACACACCCCCCGCTGAGGCTGCATCATTATCTCGTCTTCCCACGGCGATACCCCCAGTCCGCCACAAGTATGACGAGGCAATTCCTCTTGATGCGATGCTCGCTCGTGTCCCATCACGTTAGGTTCCTGGTGGCCGAATGAGGAGGGCATCACCTTGGCAGAGGTGTGATGTCTTTTTCTCCGGGAGACAGAATCGCAATCAACAGCTCATCTGTTTTGTGGTCCCCTCCAAATTGGATTTGGCAGGTGACAGAGTTTGGCTTGTTAATGGGGAAGGGGGGGGGGGAGGCATTTGGATCATGAGTAGATGCATGTGCTAACAAATATTTTCGTTCTTTTTTTTGATAAAAGAGTCTAAGAAATAAAAAATGATCTCTGGAATAAGCTGTTGCTGGAGGAAGCCAAGTAAGTCTTAGTTTTGAAGAACCAAAATGCATGCAGGGATTCCGATGGTTTTACAATTGGAAAAAAGGAGAACAATATGATCTGCTTCTTTTTTTTTTTTCTTTTTTTGGAGGATCTAGTGCTGGCATAGATTTTTCTCACAAAGAAATTTAATCACTTCACACAGGCAAGCAGTGAGTAACAGTAAGGCTGCAAATTTTTCTGTGAAATTATTGGCATTTCATCGCCTGTTTTTGCAGTTGAAAGAGGATTTTAAACGAACTTAAAAGTGCTGGAAGTGGGTTTCTTAGATGTGAAACATTCATTAGGCATTATTTCCACATGTAAGAAGAGAATGAGAGAAAAAAAAAAGAGATGATTGTTGTCTGAGAGTTTATTATTTTAGTCATCAAGGAAACTGAATTTCAGAATTAACATAATCTGCTAGAGATGAAGGAAGTGAAAATGCATGATTAACGAAATTTGATGTTTACTTCATTTGTTGCTTAGCTGTAGTGTATTGTCACATTCTCTCAATGCTACAGAGGGGATGTGGCTTTTGCCTTTCAGTTTGTGCTGTGAGATGCAGTTTTCCTTCCACAAGGAATTTCTCTGTACATCCTACATGGAAGAGATGCCGTAGGACTAATCCTTCACTTAAGTACCAGAATTCCCTCATGAGGAATTAAGCGTCTCATGTTGTTTTCGCTCACACATTTATCCCCAAGGTAGGAAGAAAATGAAAACCCACACTCTGTTACCATTGATTGCTGTCGGTAACAAACAGGGAAGAAAAATGCAACAAACTGAGGTAGAAAGGAGAAAAAAATTTAACCCTCTAGTGAAAAGTATCGTCTCATGTTGCAAAGTTAATCTGATTTCATTCTTGGTTCATGGAGGATAGTATACCCATTTTTTCTCCTCTCTGCTTGGTCTTTCTTTTTTTGGTATTATTTTGATAAAAGTCAACATTACATTTGTCTCTCTCTTCGTCTGCGAGATGCGAATAGAGAATCTGATTACACGGTAAATCAAATTCTCCCCGCGATTTCCATTCAGCGACCGGTCGACGCGGTACAATGTGTCAAGTTTCCAACGCATCCTTAGACTTGGTTATGAGATAAGTTCAAAGGATAACTTTGGCCAGTTTCATGTCAGGGGACAGATAACATAAATTCATGTAGCTTCCTGGTAAATGCTGAACCTGTCATCTGTTTTTGTTCTCAAGACATCTATGAGCGTGCTGCATTTTTCACTACAGTGGGCGCTGTCCACAATGACTCATGTGAGCATGTGTCTTCACTATATTTATTTTTGTATGCAAAACTTTTCTACCTCTATTAAGGAATGAAATGACTTTGTACATTCAGAAAGAAAATAAAAATCTGTTTACATCATTCAATGTATTCAAAAAGATTGTCATTACCAAGGCCTCTGTCTTATGATATGATAAGTTGTTCCTCGTAAATATGTATCTGTTGCCGTCCAAAGAAGCTGCTTTGCTGTTCTTAGGCATCGTCTGAAGATGTATTACTGGCATGATGAGTTAATGGCTTGGTGGCGTCTTGCTAGTTATGTTCATCTCATTTGTGCCTCGGAGATATCTCTGATCCGCCTCGGCCCACGTTTTCGGAGAGCCGCGAGTGATTATGAAACAGGTTTCAAAAGTAACTTCATGTCTAACTACACACAGAGTATTGAAATTCATGATGAATAGCATTTCATTACACATATATAGATAGATATGTAGATAGATAGATAGATAGATAGATAGATAGATAGATAGATAGATAGATAGATAGATAGAGTGATTGATGATGAAGTAAATATTCCACTATGGTAATTCTTTTTTTGAACTAATGAGGACCTTCTATCCAGTGTGTGTACTATACATGAAGTTTCAATTTAATTGACCTCACAGACAATAGTCCTTTCCTCAGTCAGGTAATTTTTATGCCTTTTGCAAGGAGGGTGTAGGCTTATTGTTTGACAGAAGAGAAGTATTACATGTCAGTAAGATATGACATATAAATCTTTTAAGACAACTCTAATAGGAATATTTAACCCTGTTTGATATCTGCTACCTTCCACAAAACACATTTTTCCGCTTAATTTATGGTATTCTAGAATGCCGGTATTTTACAAAATGCCCCACATTTCAGTTTTTGCTTTGTTTTGTTTTGTTGGGTTTTTTTTTCTCTCATGATATATTCATGAGGTCCTTTAAGCCCAGAGAATCCAAGGATTGGTGTGTGCTCTGTGTTTTCTATGCAAATTCAAGAGCTATTAACCTTTGCCTTGATTGATTCTCATTCTCATGGGAGACTTTGTGTTCACTCAATCTGATGGCATCAGTCTGATTTGAGGCAGTCATAAGCTTACCATATGTTCATATCACCAAGGGCATCCCTCATTTTTTTTATCCTGAACAGATCAGTATAACTCTGTTTATGTGGCACAGCACAGACCTCTGGCGGGAATTCACTCCTTAACCCATTGCGGACGGACTGATTTTGCTATAACATGCATTTCCCATAGAACACTGCCCAAGTATTCTCTAAGCTTTCCATTCCGGTATGTTTTCTACCATGAGTGTAAAGTATACTTATATATAAAATATTCAATGTCTATCCTTGATGGCGCTTTGTCCTGAGTGGACATTAAGAGCCGCAAATCTGTCCCGATGTTTACACAGTAAGGTTATTTTCGTGGTTTCAGGCTGCCTTCTTCGTTCTTTGATGTGTTTGGGGAGGGGGGAAGTTTTTCGTTGGCTCGACCTGCAGGACCTTGGCTAATGGACGGGGGAGCTTTCGTCAGTTGTCGGTATTTGTGTCCCCTCTTGCGCGCAGTATTTATGGCATCGTGCAGTCGTTTTGACATTAAGGAGTTTTCTCCGAAGCGCTCGTCCATCCCCGCAGAGAGTTTGACCAGGGCAGCTGACCATCAAGATTAGATTGCAGGCGAGACGCTCAAAAGAGAGATGTTTTTTTTTTTCTCCCCCTGTTCATGGCGGGGGGGGGGGGGGGCAGAAACAAGTGGGGTATGTATTTTAGCAGTATCCCTATTCAGGCAGGTAGAGTAGAGGAAAAGGCAAAAAGAATTTTCTGCTCCCAATTTTTGGTCACATAAAATGGACATCTGTAAGCTGGGCTGTGTCTGATCTACTGGCTCATGGATCCGTGCTGCCAAGAATACTGTATTTTGATATGTATTTATCTTTCTCGATGCGATTTTCAAACGGTCGCGACAGAGAGGGGTTGGATGGGATTTAGCATTGGATGGTCAGACCCTGTATCATAGCAACATATATGCCAAATATATATTGTATTTTATTGCCCATGACAGGTCCCATTTACAGACAAAGACAGGGTTCATTGTAACCAATATTGCAAACCGGTAACCCTCTTTGACATGGTGTTTCCACAAAGAAACCAGAGTAGAGAAATGTGTATCTTTCCTTTCCAGTTTTTCTCCCTTTTTTTAGGCAGTATTGTAACCTTGAGGTATTCAAACAAAAAACACCCTATGATCATCCTTTTAGTCCAAACAAAAGCCCTTCACAAAGACCTAAGGAGCACAATATGTCTTTGAGCTCTCAATCAAAACACAGGAATATTCTGTATGAACAGCAGCTCTGTGATATCCAGGTTAGAGGTTGAAATCGATAAGGACATGTGCAATGTACCAGGAACACCAAATCCAAGAAACTGAGCAGACTTGTAGGACCTATATCAAATCTGAAGTGTACTATTCTAGTTTACACACCTACACAATGAATGCACTTTCAGTTCCATACACGTAAGTGCTGTTCTGTACAACAGATGGTTTGAATCAAGATTAGTCATGCTAGTAATGTTGTCTGAAATATGGGGAAACAGTTACAAGCTTTACCTTCTGTATTCATTTTCTTTCCAAACTTTGGTCGTCAGGCCAAAGGTGGTATTTGAAAATTATAATTCTAGCTGGTTGTTATCTGTGACATAATTCATACTCAGTTTTCACCTGTTTCAGAATTCCAGGGCCCTGTTTTATGAAGAGTTATGGTTGATTATATATTTGATTTCTATCATAAGTCTATGGCAACCTGTGTGGTAAGGACATTTATAATCAGTTATATCTTTTGATAAAACAGGGCCCAGATAGTTAAAGAAAAAGAGGAGAAACTTTTCATTCTCAAGCCAGGACTTGCAAATCTGCCTCATTGATATTCAAGTCCATTCTAAGAAAGTCTTGATCTGAGGTCATTTATGAATTACATAAAGTAATTTCTTGGAGATTAAAAAAAAAAGGAAAAAATGAATGCAAAGTCTTATTTTTCCATACGGAGCTTTGCTTGGCCAGTACACAATTTAGAGTCTGACTGTTTTACCAAACTTGTACAGCTGATAGACTAATATATTGGAGGGGGAGGGCTAACGCAATTTGACACCGCCTTCATTGCCCTGATAGACATGAAGTTAAACAGACTTGAACAAATGTGTTATCGTAGGAGCCTTGGAGTAGTCTACTGAGCTCACTGAAGTAGTCTACTGAGCATTTTGAATACTATAGGGGAAAGGCTGCCATCTAGGCCCCCTACACCTTAGGGGCAATGATGAAGAGAGTTCTGTCAATGCATCAGGTTTTTACACCTGAACCAGTCATGGGGGGGGGGGGGGCAAACTTTGAAAACTTGATGTGCGTCTTCCACACATAACACAGTGGTAGGTGCATACTATGTGTGTGTGTTATTCTAATGTGTGTTTTGTGTGTTTGAGAAAGTATGTACGGTATGTAAGTGATTGTATAGCCGCTGGTGTAGGCCATGAGTTCTATGTACCGTGTAGATGTGCAATGTGTCCATCCGTCCCTGGTAATCTTCAAGCAATAAAGCAAGGCAAACAGGAGCCAGCATGAAACTATCTTTAAGCGATCTGTTTGTGGCCGATGACAGCAACCACTTTAGGTTGTCGGGTCCTCAGGCCACGATCCATGCGGTGATTCCACATCTTCTCATGATGATAAGGGGGTGGTTACCATGCTGGGGAGGTTTGTTTGCAAGACCATGGCATTGCGAAGCCAGGAATCGACCAGACATGGCAGAAAGATTTAGGGCAATGCAGGGCATAAGTGTTTGCATGGCTGCCAGGGGAAATTGATGTTAAAGGGTGTGTACAGTTCTGGTCGTGGTGAGGATTTAGCTTATAACGTTTTGCGAGATATTCGGAAACCACTCTATGAGATGTCAAAGAGCATGCAATTCTAAGGGGTATCAAAAGTTTATTTGATGAAAATCGGTTTTGAAATGGCTGAGATATCCAAAAACAAGGTGAAACAAAGAGATCCTAATAAAAGGCGTGGCCTGTCGCCTTTTATTATTATCACTTTTTTGGATATCTCGGCCATTTGAAAACCCGTTTTCATCAAATAAACAGTGAATCCTTCTTAAAATTACATGCATTTTCATATTTCATAAGAGGTTTCTCATTATCTCACTTAGGAATGTTCAAAACATGAATCCCCACCTCAACCAGTACTGTACAGTCCCTTTAAATACAAGTTAGGGGATCCCTCCCTCTACCTCTCCTTCTTCTTTTCCTCTCTCCCTCTCTTTCTCTCATCTCTCCTTCTCCCTCTTCCTCTTCCATTCTCTCTCCTGTCTCACTCTCTCTCTTCCTAGTACAAAATATTCTTCTGCCATTTCCAAGTAAACATAAATATTTTCTGTCTTCTTATCAAAGAAATGGACTCGGTGGCAAAGCCTAAATTATGGAAAATAATTGGTTTGCTGGTGAGATCATCGTTAGAAAAGTCATTCTCTACCTCACAACCCCCCTCCCTCCCCCTTTCTGTCAGTCTGTAATCTATCTATCTTTCTTCAAGGTTAGCCAGGGCACTTTTTTTTTATTCTGGTATGGTGCATTATTAATGATTAAACAGGTTTTGCCATTTCTTTCTCTCCCCCTTTCTGGCTTTGTATTGTCAAATACATCATTTTGTGATTTCATGTTATTGGCTGTGAAGATCATTACACGCAGAACATCATCCCTCATAGTGAGGCGCAGCAGGTTTATATCTAGAGAAAGATGAAAGCCCTACTCATGCCTGCAAGCCGTCAAAAGAGGCTTAATTCTTTTATGTGGCGCCATGTGCCTGGATAATACAGTCCACTGGCTATTACAAGAGTCTCTTGGGGTGAGGCGTAAGGAGTCGGCAATGTTTACTCATTTCCACGAAGGGGGTGTGTGAAACATTTCACGTCATCAGGCTCTTTACATGGCCAGCTCTTTATTTGCTTCTTCTTTGGTTCTTCCACATTCATGAGTTTTTGGCTCGTTCACACTTGGGACTCTATACATTTCATGTCTTACGCAATGATCGCTCCGCAGTCGCACCAGAACACATATTACACCTTTTGGTGCTTACACCAACAAAACCTACAACATCAGGACCTTGAAACTTTTACAGTGAATAAGAGAAGTTTAAAAAAGAAAAATTCAGGGAAACCTATCAATTATTGCAAGCAAATAGAAAGTGTGCTCAAAACTGTTGCACTTTCCAGAAGTTCTGATGATAAATTGGATGATTATTTGATTGCATTAAACTGAAATTGAAACACCTGTAGGAGATGATAACTCTTGCCAAAACTCATATTTTACTGGCTGTTAGGTGCACTCAGTTCCTGCTGTATATGAGAGGTTAATTGAACTACCTCCCCCGCCCTTCCCTGGGATTTGGACAATTACTTTTTCAGGTGTTGCCGTGGAATCATCTCTCTCGGCTTAACAGCTGATTCAACGATACGAAATAATGTGAGCGTTTATCATTCCAACAAGCATATCCATTTGGAGCATACTTATGTCTGTGCCGTTTATTTTGTGCTGCTTTTTGTTATATATATATGGTTTTTTTTTCAATCTGCAATAGTAATGTAGGACACTTTTGTATAAAGATTACAACTTGGTGTTAATTTGGATGGTCGTTCATGTACTTTTTTTTACAATATCTTTTATTCTGACAGGAAATGCTGAATATAGTGCAAGCCATCTATGACATGATGGGAAAGTACTCCGAGCCAACGGTTGAAGATATCTCACCAGTAGAACACGTCGAAAGAGTCTTCCAGGTCAGTAAACCGCTCCACGAGAACCGTCAATTTCAATCTCAGCCGTCGCCACCTCTGTTGTTTCATATCATTGCATTTTGACAATTTGGCACCCCCGTGTATCTTTTATTTTTATACCACGGTACTTGTGTTTTTGCTTGTCTGTGCTTGCAGTCCTTGGATAATAGTCTGTACTCACACATCCCTCTTATCTCAATCGCTATCTCAAGCGCTATCTCCTGGCCTCATCATCCTGAATTGTATAATTTTTCATACAGAAAAGTCTTGTTCTCTTCATTTTCGAAAAACCAATCTAGCTTTAATTGACTATCTCCACAAGTGACTCCAAAGTATGGGCAGCATAGAATATAAATCAGCTTTGATTCCCCCCCCCCCCAAAAAAAAAAAAAAAAATGTAATGTGATTGCAAAGTTTTACAGACTATTTATTGTACATATTGCACTTTTTTTCTGTTAATCCTAATACTTAATGTGTTTGCTCTAGTTTGCATGGTGTGCACATCATGAAAATTGCACCCACTTAAGCAGTAAATCCCGAAGTCTGGAAATCTCCCATCATTTACCTCATTACTCGAGCCAGCTCCAAGCGGGGCTAGTCTGAAGAATGGCAGACTGTTCAAGAGGAGGAGTAATATTGACATTAGAGTCATGTTTGCAAGGCGGTTTCTCCCGTCGAAAATCGTGGGGGATTATCTCGCGGACGCGGACCATACGATCTTGGCGTTATTGATTAGTCTACCGCTGTTGACGCCATGCTCTCTACTGGCACCGCACAATCAGAAACTTTGTCTCAGTGGATGTGATAATTGCACTTGGAAATGTTTCCAAGTATTGTTTCTTTCAGTCAGCGTGTGAAGAGAAGATGGCTGTATTCTTTTTTAATGGGTACCATCTCTTTTTGAAGTTTTGTCCCTTTGGTTCAAAATGTTTCATGAAGAACATTCACCATTATGGATTCTCCTTCTCTGTCATCATTACTTTGTTCTTTTCATTATATTTATTTGTTTTGTTTTCTCTTTTGTCTTCTTTTTCTCTCCTTTCCTTGCCTTAGTCATACCTTATTAAAAAAAAAAATCACCTAAACATAGACCCAACTACTTAGACGAAAACAACACAATGCACACAAGGCATTTTATTTTGACAGAATGTACAAAGGTGGTAGCAGTGGACTTCTGTTGCTATTAGTGACAACATTATAGTAGTGAATTACCTTCTGAAAATAGCCATTGCAATATTTTATGTCTCCTGTGCAACAGCAGGTCAGTTTGCTGACGCATTCAGATTTTTTTGTATGTTACATTTCACCTAGGGACCTTGGCATACTAACGAGCCATTCAAGTCACCTGTTACCACTGTGAATATATTTAAATGCTTGCAATTCACTTTATACTTTGACTATAATTGTTGCTCATATCACAAGAAAGTCTCTGGCTAGCTTTCAGGTGATTTGTCAGGGGAAAAAAAATTAATTTGGAATAAGTTTGAAACTTATGTATATCCAAGTGTTTATATTCCTGTTATATCAAGGCATTTATACATTCTAACCTTTCTGTCATCCCCCCATCTTTTTTCATCATTTTCGTCACTTAGAAAATGGATCTGAACAAGGATGGAGTGGTATCCATGGATGAATTCATTGATTCATGTAAACGGGTAAGACCACACCCACACTCACACTCGCACACACACACACACACACACACACACACACACATACATATACACACACGAGGCAAATCATACCCATTTTCAATGATATGAATGATATGAAGAAATGAAGAAGTTTCATTTATGCATCAGATGATGTGTCCAGAACAAAAGAAAGCAAGAGACAGAAAATCAAAGCAGAAGACACGCCCTCTCCCACAAACACCGTGGAGACTGGCAAAGGTTTGTTTAACGATGCCATTTTACATTGAGGGCGCCGTCCTAATATTCTACATTGAATTGCCTTCTAGTGAGGCAACAGGAAATGAACAATTTTTGACACTTTCCTGCATCTTTTGCTTCTGCTCAATGCCTCACTTCAACTTGAGATAAAACATGGTGTTTATGTTTAGATTTTACATTTCTCTCTTATAATTCCCTTGTGATAATAGATAGCTTTGTATTTTGCATTAATATGATTGTAATAGATTCGCTGTACATGTATTTCACTAAGGTAAAAGGCTTCTTGGAAGATTGAAAAGTTATTAAAGATGAGTTAGCATTGTAAGACATTTTTTTGTGTGTGATAACAGGCTTGCAGAAATATTTTTTGTGATGGTTGCTTCACTTGGGTGACATTAGAAACTTCCTGCTTTATACTTGATTAAAAAAGACAGCAATATGCAATGTTCCAAATAAGGAAGGTATCTCACATTGCTCATATTCAGTGAAATATTCCAAATTCACTACCCATGATTCAAACGATACAAACTCATCAGCTGAGAGAGCATATTGAATTTGTTTTGTGAACTTAACATATGTAAAAACTGAAAAATGAATAAATATACTTTAAAAAAAAAACCAGTGTGGCATATGTAGATCTAGCACTGCAGGTACTTGGACACACTACAAGGGCTTCATCATGAATTGTAAAATATTTATGTGATGCGTGTGGAGGGGGGGGGGGTTAATTTGGAAGTCATGGAAGATTTCTGGCCTGCTTTTCGTGGCAGCCGACTCTCATGGCGCGAGTCTTGATTGATGCAGTGATACAAAATTCTCGACAAGCTGCAAATCCTTTTCTAAGTGAGATCACCAGGAATTGGGTGAGCCAGAGAAGGGGGTCAATGAAACAAATTGGGTTAGTCATCTGCCCATTCAAGCCTTTCATTGATTACTTTCTTCTCACTTTCTATGTATTCTCTCCCTTCTCTTTTTCCTTTCTCCCTCAATCTCTCTCTCTCTCTCTCTCTCGTTTTCACTCAAACTTTCCATCTATATATCTATCTATCTACTTTTTTTTTTCAATTTCTTTTTTTATGTCAAATGTGCCACTCCACAGGACGAGAACATCAAGAAGTCCATGCACGTCTTCGACACAATCTTATGATCAGCGGCGCTGCCCCACGCACGGAGGGACTGGATGCGGTGACAGACAGGGGGGGGGGGGGCTAAAAGCACGTGCAAAAACCAAGTTTCATCCACACACCGCCATCACGGCTGCCAACATGAGAGATAATTTATCGGCCATCACAGCGACTGAAGGAGGGTTCTCTCAACTTTCTCCATGGCAACAAGGTCTCTTCCTATTCACCACATCACAGAGACAAACAACAACAACAAAGATGGGCCCACAGAATCAACAGCAACAAATTTTGCTCCTCCTATTTTTCTTTAATGTGACGTGTATAAACCTCTCGGGTCAAATAAAATGCAAAGTCAAATCGTATAAGGCATATGTGCTTTCATTCAACGGGAGACAACAATATTGAAATGCTGTTATTCTGGAGATTTTCATTTTACTTTGTTTGTTTTTGCATAATAAATTGTGAGATTACAGGCATTTCTTGGAAGAATTTTTTTCTGGGCTTGTCAAAAGCAATCTAGTACACAAAGTATTTCTGCCGCTTCCTTCTCTTCACTATTTAAAGTCAGTGCTGATGATTCTCTTGTCAAATTGGCAATGGCAAATCTGTTTCCTGTTTACATGGGAGGTAGGGTAACAATGGGATGATGTCTGGAAGGTGTTTTAGTTGTTGAAGTTCAGGGGTAAAGGCAAGCTCACACATAGAAAACTAGATCAGAAAATTCATCGTTGTCAATATAAGGACATGGAATCAAGGTCTGTATTGATTGATGACTTTGCATTTTTAAAAGTATTTTTAATGGGCTTGATATCAAGATGAATTTATGAAAAGCTAGTGATTACCATAATGTTGGCACACAGAGAAATGAAAGAGCAAATATCCTGAAACATTTCAATTTCAAATACAGAACAATGAATCAGTATTAGAGACAGCAGTGCAAACGCGCATGCTGCCAAATAGGCAACAGCAGCAACAAAGATGAAATGGAAGAGGAAAATCTGACTGACGGAGTTTTGCCCATAAATTCAAGTTAGAGGGGTTGCGAGGGAGCCAGTTGGAACCTGAATCTGGATTTGTACACGTATGACCTAAAGTGACCTTTTCTTCCTTTACTCTGTGTACAGATCTTGTAGCTCTTTGCAGTTTTTTCTACCGCCTTTGCTGTATACAGAAACTGCTTCGCCGTGCAAGTATTTCACACGGCAGAGGTGTAAAGAAGGCGTAAATTGGGGAAGTGCGGGGAGCAGGAGATATGGGATGCACGCAAGAGTTTTGCTGTTGAATGGTACAAAAACTTAATAGATATTTGGGAGAATTGTGGTAGGATGGGAGCATAGCTAGGCAGTACTTAGAAATTTGCATTAAGTCAGTATATGGTACGCCAACAGGAGATGGCTATTTGTATTTTGATAACAGGTGCTATATCATGTTACGAGGTTTTTCAAGGTTTCAGCTGCTCTGACTGTGTATATTGTATATGTAAAACCAATAACGACAGCAGATTAAGAGAGAACATTTATCGATTGCTCAAAAAATTTAGATGCAAACATAGTCAACAATTTATTGAGAGGTATACAGTGGTTATGTGCTTGTTTCCAATACTCCATATAAAAAAGTTTAAATCATTGACAGTAATCATATACAGTTATTATATACATACATTCATACATACCTAAGTGTATCAAGCAATATGAACTTATCGATGTAAGGGAGAGATATTTGTGAATACAGCTTTCTATCTTTTTGCTGGGAGTTGCTCATTTTAGTCTCAAAAGGCAAACAAAATGCTAATAATTGTCATGAACATAAAAAAAGAGAAAAATCTGTCTGGTGTCATTATTCCTCACACATGTATTTATATGTAGGATGTGGAGGTTCTCTTTCTCTATCTTGCGGTTATATTTTCAAAAATTCTGCATACTCTTACGAAAAACAAAGGGGGAGAGCACTCTGACACAGAAATGCCTCGTTGGCATCCTTCTCAAAAAAAAAATCATATATCTGCAGCCTCTTCTTCTATTGAGATATGACTTTGCAGCGTTTGCATGGTTACGGCACATGTCAGGAGGATGGCTAGGTGATGAGTTGATGCAAATATAGAACACCTGTGAGACTCTTACAGTTCAAATCTTCAGCTGATCCCACAACCTCTATTGCCTCAGGTAGTGCAGTGTTGACTATGAGGTGCCGGTAGTCATCGATACTTGATTGAGCACAAGAGGCTTGCCATAGTACAATTTAAGATGAAAGGAATACAGAATTTTCAATCTTTATAACGTGTGTGTGTGTTTGGAGAGAGACAAAGAGAATATGATTTGTTTGTTCTCTTTGAAATGATCAAGATATATATCACTGTTATCATTATTTTCATCTTTTCATTTAAATTTGCATTCCAGTATCGATGTAATTTTTTTAATGGGTTTGTCAGTGTATTTTCCTGTACAGGTATTGTAACAACATCATAAAGGACGCGCACTGTAATGGTGGGGTTAGCTGTAATTTTTTGGACAGCTGGTGGCGTGTGAATCTCTCAGCTTCTAGGCATGTCTCAAACATTTGGGTTTTTTTATTTTTCTCAAATACTTGCCACAGTTACACAAATGTTTTCTTTTTTGGTTTTTGTGGTAATGAGGATTTGATTACAAAGTGCCTTTGGGAATCTCTCTGTGGCTTTATCTATTGCACATATTATATAGCCATGTTGACGAACGTGAACCGATTATGCCGGCAGAGAAGATATGGATATGTATGAAGGAGAGGTCTACTGTGTAGAAGGCATATTGGATGTAAATTGACTTCATTTTTCTTTTCTGTGATCAGAGATTGTAAATGCAGCACCAAAGGGAGGTGCTTATGTGATCAGCTTTTTATTTGATCTTCTCTGTAGAGTGTGTATTGCCGTTTATTTTTTTTTCTTCCTCTTAGAGTTGGATAGCATTTTTAAGTAGTAAATGGATTATATTTTCTTGTACATACATATCTTGAAGAGTTTTTATTATGATTCTGAGCACAGCAGTTATACATGTAGAATGATCGTAGGATTAGGCTATTTTATCGACAAGATTTTAAGAATTATGATATATGAATCTATGGGATAGACAGGAATGAAGAAATTATTATATTATATTCCATGTATTCAGTTTTTGCGTCTTTTGCTGTCCCCAACTATCTGGTGATGTTATACTTCCTCCTGTGGATCTGTTCACATCCAATAAAAAAATGTGACTGTTAACAGTACTTTATCAAGTGTGAACAGGACATCAACAGTTGATCATTTCTGGGATTCCTTTGCTCAACAAAATTACTCTGACATCTAATGGATAAACTGAAAAGAATGCCAACCAGCTTTGACAAAATAGAGGGCACTCTGAGTAGATATTTGTAAAGAACAAAACAAAACATGGGGGAGTGTACATTTAAAAAGAAAACAACCTGAAAGTGTAAGTAAATAATTTTAAAGATGGATCAGCAGTGTCATGTGCCCTTGTTTAGTCACCAAATTTTATCGTTATCATTATCATTATGCAATATGTTTTTAATCACGGAAAAGAAGTTAACTTTTGTAATGTATCTGCTGTGAGAAATCACCCAACACATGGGTTCATATCAGGCCGACATTACCTCCATTTTTATTTCATATTTGATGTGGATTTCTTTTTCCCTTTTCCAGGTTGTTGATATTATCCTGTGGACCTTTTTTACTTCTGGAATATATCACCCCTTGTAGTGGCAGATTTGGAAATGAATTCCTACCTTAAATCCTATTAATGAAGCATACTTAAACATTTAGCCATTCATGTTGAATTATATCTACACCATGCTATGACAGTATCATCTGCCTTATACACAAATAGTGTCTTTTTTAAGGAAAGGGTGGTCAAGTGTATCAAATCAATCCTAGCTGTGACATGTTATGTTTTGTCTATCGTTTGCAAATCATAAGTGGCTCCCCATTTCCCTTTATACCCACAGGTTGAAGGCAAGTATTCTGCTAAGTGCTTAGAGAGCCCCCCCCCCCCCCCCCCCCCCAGTGTTTTTGAGGGAACACATATACTTATTTCCTCCTTTTGAAAGCACCCTCTCATCTCTGGACTGCCAAAATTCCCCCTAAATTCAAAACACTGCTCAATGCATCCCCTATCTCAGGTGAGCCCTCATTCCAACCCCCATCTAAAGACAGACATCCCCCCACCACACACACACACACACTCACCTCATCTCAGGTAAAACTACAATTGTATGAGGTATATGACAAAGTGTATAAGAGATATGTAACAGCTTTGCTTACTGTTATGTTATATCCAACTATTGAGTCAAGGGGAAACTGGGGGCAATGTTTCTACTCTTCAATAAAAAAAATATAAAAAAATCAAAACAAAAACAAACAAAATCTGGAATGAGGAATGAGCTTTCGAGCTTTCAAAACTAGCAGGTATTTTGGGAATTTGATCCTGGGATTTGCCAGATTTTCAAGATATTTCCCAACCCTTGATTTTGAATTTCTTAGGAGTTCAAAGAGAAAGAGAGAAAAAAAAAACACCCATTTCTAAAAGAAATTTCCTGGATAAAAGTTAAATTGCCAGGCCAGATTTTGTTTAGTCACAAGTACCCCTTTACAGGAGATTTAGGGAAACATACATGCGTGTAGTCCCTCATCCCCTGCAGTGGGGGGGGGGGGGGGGGGGGTTGGTTGAGGTTAGAGAGACAGAAGAGTAAATGCAGAAAGTATATAGATGTTTCCCTATCTCTGTGTTTTGGAAAGGGAATAACATCACAGTTTTTCATCAAATACCTTCCTAAGTGTAGCAAAACTCTTTATTTTATTCGCCTTGCTTCAAGAAACAGGTAGAAAAATGTGATGACATGATTGTTTGTTGAATATCACGCATAAATTCACCTCATCAGTATAATGCCCAAAATGTTGCCCCATTGGTATATGATTTTTTTTTCCAGCATGTAGCAGCAAACTTTTCCTTTGAGTCTTTACAGTGTTTCGTCAACATTGAATGCTATACTGGTTTTCCCCATATCTTGGTAAAATAAATAAATAAATAAATAATAATTGAATGTCATATGGGAGATTGCAAATGTTTCTGTTTGTTTCTTAATTAAAACCTTTTAATGGCTTTTGCAGTATTCAACAATGTCATTTCACTTATATATAAATGTGAAATTGAAGTTGTTGGGTTTTTTGTTTTTGATACAGAGGTTGTATTCAGGGTTTACATTTGTTGAAACAAAATTGCTTCATTTGGTATAAAAGAATAGGTGTCATGTTATGGCTGGAAAATATAACTTTCGACAGTGGTTTGATGACATGTAATGTTAGGGAATATTTTAGCATCGTTGGCATGTATGTGTTACCCTTTATTTAAAACATAAACGAAAACATATAACGCAAACTTATGCAAAGGTGTCATTTTTGTATGTGACATTACCATGTAATATTTCCCTGCTAAAATGGCGTACAGTCATCCCTATATATTGCGTGTAAGTCTGGACATACTTCGCTTGGATCACAGAGTTTTTCTAATTTGTCTGTTCTTTAAGTATATCTCACAATGTATCCACAAAAGGAGCTTGGTGGCACTTTCCCGTTGATTTTATTTCTTTCATTGTCCTTAAATGTCCAGTATTTTTAGAGCTATATCATGATGCTATTAAAATTCATATTTTAAAACAATATGTGGAGATTTTGTGTATAATGTATTGGAATCTGATGGGATAATATTTTGTGTGTTGTTCCACATCTGTCGTCATGGTAGCACTTGAATTCCATGTTATTTGAAGGTCAATTATCACTGCCTCATTACTTGGATTTAAGGTGGCTGGTGGACTAAGAGAGAGAGAGGAAGTTCAGAAGAGTTACGTTCAGACAGTGATCCTTAACTTCATGGATGAGCTCGTAGTTAAGTAGGGGCATCAAGTGTCACATTTGTCTCTTTTGTCATAAAATGACAATTTTGTCAACGAAATAACAATTTCATCACAGAATTGTCATTTGGTGGATTTCGTGACGAGAGAGACCATGCAACACTTGGCACCCCATACTCAACTACGAGCTTATCCTTGAAGTTAGCTTGTCCTCAAAGTTAAGGATCACTGTCTGAGTGTAACTAATGCCTTTGCTTGGAGAAAAGAATGGAAACTGAAAAAGAAGGGTCATTGTTTTATCATTTGTGTTTGTGAATCATTTGGAGGGCTGCCCTTTCAGGGGTTTGTGTATAACGCATGTGGATTTGAATCACCTGTTTGCTGTAAATACTTCTTACTGTCTCATTCACACATATTTATGTGGCAAAAAAAAAATGTTGCGCCATCCACCATTTTGTGGTGCTCCATTGTGAATGAGGGTATGAGGGGGAAATGGAAAAAAAAAATGCATACAAATTTGTACCAGACATTACAAGACGTAATTTCACAATAAAAACAGACTGGAAACATGCTTTTCTCGACTCTTTTTGTGTGGTTCTGTTTGGTCAAGTTGTTTGAGATCTCTATGAATTTGTTTAGCGCAAGGTCCCTGTAAAACAAGATATATTCACGGCATGAAATTTTTCAGGAATTGGAGCTGACGGCCTTTTTGGTGGCACGAAATTTTCGCGAATTGCCACTGGCATTTAATGCATATAGTGTAAACAAGAACTTTGCATGCATTTTAATTTCGAAAATCTTGGCTTTCATGAAATTCCCTAAATTAAAATGCACCCAAGCATTCCTCATTTTACAGTACCGGTAATGGTTTAGCTGCCCCCAAAGGCAGTATATTATGGGGAGGCTTGAACAGAATTTTGAGTGACAAGAAATCTTTTTGGGTAACACTGATTGCACTGTAAAGTGGAGTTCACAGTCTGCATTATCAATTACATGGATTTTCTATTAAAGAATCTATTGTAATTTGATATTTGAGGTTGAATTTTGCCAGATATCATACCACTCTGACATGCAGTGTACCAGAAGGGAAGTTAATGGACAGTACTGCTGAACTTAAAGCATGATCTCTAAATGCAATGACATTGATTTACAGATACTCTACATGCAAATTCATTCATACATTTTCAACAGTGCAAGTGTGTCACCCCTCCCCCAACCCCTTCAAATGCATAATCATATACTCGTCTTTTGGACACACTAAATAAATGAATATTATGTGCCCTCATCTGCATACTCGTGCAAACACACACACACAACACAAGCAAAGACATCAAAGCACAGACCAACTCATCACTACTGTAAAGTTGTAGATTTAGAAATGACTACCATATGGATTGGCACCTCGTCATAACTACTCTCAACCATGGAGGAGTAGTACAATGCCTGTGAGGTGCAGTTGTGAATCTAAAAGAAGTCAATTGATTTAGAAACCAGCTTTATAATATCATACTCCCTTATTTGGGAAATTGCTCGTTAGTAAACTTATACAACACAAAGATATGACAGCAAAATTACTTCTTCCTTCCTAGTCGAGGTAGGTAACAACAATCTTCAGTCCTACTCGTGTATATCTGTGTAGCAACTTACTGGCATCTGTTGGAACGAGATGTCATTATGACCGAGAACTATTTCACAGTCCGATTGGCAACATCTTATAATAGCAGGATTTGCCTGCATTTCATATAACACAAACAATTGTGTTTTTTTGTTTTGTTTTTTGTTTTGTTTTTTTTTTTTTTTTCAGAGTTATGTTCATGAAGTCACTCAAACCAGCAATCACATCACTTACACAAATGCTAAAAGACACTCTCATACACATGCACACAGACATCCAAAACACCCATGAATGATGCTTGCCCCTAGAATCACCATCTTCAAAGCTTCATCTGTCAGCTGATGAGTGGAATATCAAAAATTATAAACATGAATACTACCCATCACCACGTTACCCCCTGATAACATCAGATGTTGAAGCCAAGAAAACTGCACCTAAACAAAATGCAGCTTTTCCCTCGCTTTATTGCTTTTTTCTTTTGTAGGATTGTGGAACTGAATTGGGACATACACTTGCAACATTGAAATGTTTACTGGTTTGAAATAGATACAATTACGGATGACAGATTATCAAAGTTTGGTGACTTTTCCAGCCTTACGTGGTGGTAGGTCATATACTGTACATGTCTATATTTTTGCGTGATTAATTTTTCATGCTGAGTCGCTCAAAAACATATTCGCAGGTTCTTGAATTTGTGCTGCACAATTGTCGACCCATTCGAGTTATGCAGAGAAAACTGAAGATATGTTCGTGGGTTCTAGAATTCTTGCTAGCCAGAAGTTGCGCGAAATATGCCAAAATTAATGTACCACAAAAATTTGTGCATCTACAGTACAATGTCTGAATGATGGTGTCTTTGGTGCAACTCAGCATCATCCTCACATCCCACCAACAAATATCTTTATTTTCTTACTTTGTATTGAAGATATTCCAGCCTTCGAGTATCACACACATACACAAACAAACACATCCACTACATAGTTTGTTTACAAAAATATTCCTTTGTATGATCTATGAACAAATCATAAATTTGAACATCAACAAACCTGTGGCCATAATTCCCATGTGATCATACATACAATGTACTTAGAAATATGAACACATATCAATGCAATTTGAAATGTGATGCATCATTACAAAAATAGTTGATGACCTTGGCCAAGACTTGAAGACCTGGATAAGAAGTACATGTATGAGTGTAGACATTCTCATCCCTGGCTGCCTGTGTAGGAACTTGAATCCTAGTCCTTCTAAAGGAAAAGAAAAAATATACCTAAAAAAAGTAACCCCAATATAATGTGTATGCATGCTTAGACTTTTTTTTTAATAGAAAAAACATATTACCTTTAAAAGCAGGCTTGACCTTAAAGGGATGGTACAGTATTGGTGGAGATGAGAATTGTGCTTTTGACTTTCTGCGAGATACCAAGAAAACACTTATGATATAGTACAGCGCATACCATTTTAAGAGGAATTCAAAGTTTATTTGATGAAAATCGGGTTTGGAAGGACTGAAACATCCAAAAACAAAGGAAAACAAAACGATCGCAATAAAGTGTGGGTCCCACACCTTATTAGAATCACACTTTTTTTGGATATCTCAGCCATTTCAAAACCAATTTTCATCAATAAACGGTGGATTCCTCATAGAATTACATGCTTTTTCATATTTCATTAGAGGTTTCTCATTATCTCACCAAAAAATTTTTGAAACCTGAAATTAGGTCAACCAAAACTATACGATCCCTTTAACCTGTTGAGGACAAGCTGATTTTGCATTAACGTGCATTTCCCATAACCTGCCCGAGAATACTCGGGACTAGTCTTCAACGGTTTAAACCTAAAAAGACTGGGCTATTTTGATGCCTAGCAAGACTGGGGGGGGGGGGGCTCATTCAGCTCCCCCCCCCCAGATCTTGGCCTTTGACCGCGAGGAAAATTGGCACACGCGTCATCCACAAGGTAATCTGCAAAACTGAATAGGCAATTATTCCGCAATTATTCAAATTTATTTTTAACAAATTAATTATGCTAATTTATGAATATAATTGAAAAATTGGCTGTAAATCTGTAAATAAGAGTCCAAAACTGTTAATTTTTGGTCTAGGTACTCTTTTAAGGATTCTTATTGAATGTACTTCAAAAAAATGGCGGTATCAAAATTTTTTTCTTCTGTACTTTGTTTTAAAAATTTCTTATGAGAATTTGCATTGGATTTGTATATGAAATCACGTTTTTGAGCAATTTCAGGTTTGACATGCACTTACAAAATATTGCATAACTTCAGAACCGCGTACCTGGGCGTCGCGAATTTGGTCTCAAAAGTTGCGCAAGACTTCAAAGAAAAAAGTCCTGAAACATCGCAGCGCGAGATTTTTATGTTACAGGTTTATCGTGAAAAATGTTGAGGGGGGCCCAAAAAGCCCCCCCCCCCCCCCCCCCCGTCTTTTTAGGGTTGAAAGTAATTACTGGCAAGAGTACTGGGCATTAAAGAATGACTTCATCAGCATAAGAAGAAAAAAAATTATACACCTTTTTCACATTATGCAGAGAATTCTTTTTTTTTTTTTTAGATGAAATCATATGGTGCAAATAAAAGGAAGGATAGCAATTTTTTTTTCTTTATATGCAAAATCTCTCAAAACACGTCATTACAGCATCCATGGCAAGGTGGTTCAACAATTTGTGGTTTGTAGTCTACCACGCATATGTGGTACCTCTGACAGGAATCTTGAGAGGGATGGTACGAGAGGAAATGACTAATCCACAATGCCTGCAAGTCCCAATCGAGTGTGTATGGAAACGTGGCGGCGTGGCGGCTTCAGTTATTCATATAGCAGGAATGGGCCAATGAGATATCCACATGCAGTACTGTGGCATAGTGGATATGACTCCTGACTCCCAATCGGAAGACCTAAGTTCGATTCCCGCCAAGTGCTTACATCCTTAAAGGATGTTTTTACCCACCATGCCCCTCTAGACCTAGACGTATAAATGGGTACCTGGCAACACTAGGGTAATACGTGTAATAATAATGGCACATCCCTCTGGTAGAGCAGTGAAATCACCGAAGAGGCTACCCGGATAAATAAGACCTTATTATTACCTCTGCCAAGGGAGGAGGTTATGTTTTCGTTACTGTTTGTTTGTTTCAGTCCGTGTGCAAAATAACTCACAAAGTTGGGAACGGATTTAGATGAAACTGGCAGGAATGGTTGAGAATGACACAAGAAACAAATGATTAAATTTTGGTAGTGATCCAGAAACTTTTATGGATTTTACGAAGGATTTTCGATATTTTGGCAGGTAGGGTCAATGAACTTCGGAGTTCAAGCTGCGCATTTTTGAGGTTTTCATTCGCGCAGAAAAGTATATGCTCCATTTTCTGCTAGGGCGAGGCACGCCACAAAGTAGAGGGTTCATGACGAAACAAAGGCTTCTATATTGGGAAATTGGGCGATTTTTCGGCATGCATAATACGTATGGGTGGAAATCACTGATCATTATGGAAGAGCAAGATCATCGGTGAGAAGTTTGCTGCTTGGCGGAGGTCTGTGCTCTCAGAGTGCTTTTCTAGTTATATTATTATTATTATTACTTCCTATAGAGATCAATGGCAGGGAGACAATGTATGTTGTGTATCCACTGCTGGTTCTCCACTACAATGAGTCCTACCATGCAGCCAAGAAATGCCAATTTTGTAAACCACACTGCAGTATTCTGAGGACTAAAAAGGCATGAGCTCTTGACTGAAAAAACAAACAAACAAACCAACAAACAATAGTTTTACATTCCTGCAATAGACATATTGTATAGTGAGACCATTAGGGGAAAACAGTATTTTCCGTAGAACTTGCAGCATATTGGGCAAAAAAAGTACAAAATACTGAAAAAAAGTAAAAGTTGGCAAATCTGTGCAGCATATACTTGATGCAACTATAGAGTAATGACGACTGTGTACAGGGAATTGATTATGTTTGCATGAATCATCAATAAAAATCATAATTATATCAGACTCTAATGGACACATTGACAAAAGGGTTATGATGTGATGACATCATTGCTTTGTCTGATTAAATGAGACTGTGACTTATCTTGCTGCTTTGCAAAAAAACATGGTAAATGAAGTGTTGTGCTTTCTTTTTAATGCTTTACCTGATCTCAATGAAATGTCTACCATCCTGCTAAAACATGGTAAACAAAGTGTTGTGTTTTCTTTTTAATACTATGCCTGATCTCAATAAAAAGTCTACCATCCTGCTAACTAGATTTTACTCTGTTAACAAAAGGAAATGTGAAACTCAGAGAAGAGCTGCTTCTGAAACTTTTCCCCCCATCCCAACGTTTGCAGCAGAGGAGCAAGAATGGCATAGTACTGTACAGGTACTTAGTAGGCAAAAACTGTGTTCACTCAACGTAATGCTCAAGTGACTGTGAGTCATTGAATGACACTGATTTCGAAATTGACTAACATGGTATCAAATGCACAGGACTGAACAGCTTGTTTCACCTGTGTATCAGTAGCAATACGTAGGTTATAATCAATGCTATGTAACCCACCATATACTTTACTTATGTGTAGGAAGGACCGACAGAGACTCTTACAATTAACACCATAACCTGCTTTCAAAGCATTGTCAATTATTCTAAGAATTTGCCAAGATTGGGGGGAAACAAACAGTACAATAGAAGCCGCAAGGCAAGGCTTACAATGCTATTCTTCATGTCAAACATTGCATAATGCTCCAGAGAGTGTTTGGTCCTAATTAGAGCATGAAGGAATGACTTCCCTGTACAGCCACAGAAGGGATGGAGCCTTGGATGAGGGTCTCTGCCACCTGGCCTGAAGTCTGGTGATGTTGGTGGGCATGGTGGTGGTTGGTCCCACTGTGGATGTGGTGCTGGGTGGTCAGCTGCAGCGGGGCCGACTGCGAGTTCATCTGGGCCTGGATCTGCGCCTGAGCCTCCGCCTGGACCTGGGCTAGGGCCTGGGTGGTGTTGAGGGTGAGCAGGGCGTCGGGGTTGGGCGAGGGCTGCTGGAGTTGGGTCTGGGAAGGCGGCGGCGGCGGGGAACTCTGGCTCTGGGTCAGTGTTCCCGTGGCCAGGTTGACAAGGCTGATGTCGATGCTCCCGCTGGCTCCGGCCACCCCGGCCAGATCTTGCAGGCTGGTGGAGGCAACATGGAGCTGGATGGGGACAGTGGGAGTCCTCTGGGCCAGCTGCAAGGCTTCCGTCTCCTGCGTCTGTGTGGACATGGTGGCTGCTACCATGGTGAGGGCATCACTGGTGGCGGTGATGGTCGGGGTGTGGGTCTCGCCGCCAGGAGTCAGCAGGCGCATCAGAAGCCTCGGGTTCTGGGGAGCTTCCTCAACTACCAATGCCTGTTTGGGCTTCACACTGTATATCAAAGTGAAGTATCAAGAAACAAAGTTGTTGCTTTTTTTTCTGGAAGTTTTGATACATACAGTTGGTTCTTTCAGGAAAAATGCCACAATTCAGTAACTTATTCTAATTTCTAAACTTTCAATCATGATTATCATGGTTCATGCTTTTGTCACTGACTTTTCAAGGATTTTTAGCTCAAAATAAGAATCAGTTGGGCCAACAGTTTGTTTTGTTGATATTGCAACAAGGTGTACATGGCTTGTTGCAGAAGAACAAATTGTACATTTAAAGTATGTCATAAGGTTACCAAATAAGTACAATAATTGTGAAGTCACGAAGAACTTAACATAAGTACACTATGGCACATTGAGGCTACACACTTGTAGATGATTTTAACAAGGGACACACTGATCCCTACCTTATATGCGTCTTTTCATGCGTTTTGAGGCTGCTAAGGTGACGGAAGTTTGCATCGCAGCTCTTGCAGCTGTATGGAAACTCCCCGCTGTGAATTCTCTCATGGCTCCTGAGATTTTCTTTGCGGTTGAACTGTGCACCACACTGATCACACTGGAATGGTTTCTTGTTGGTGTGGATCATCATGTGCCTGTTGAGATGGCCACTGCGCTTGAAGGTGGCACCACACTGCTCGCAGGCATGCGGCTTCTTGTCGTTGTGGATGAGCATGTGCGTCTTGAGGTCATTAGTCGTCTTGAACTTGGTGAGGCACACGTCGCACGCATATGGCTTATCGGAGCTGTGGACCCGCCTGTGGCTGCGTAGGTCGCTCTTGCGCTTGAACATGGCACCACAGGCCTCACACTGGAAGGGCCTGTCCTGGCTGTGAGTCACCTCGTGACTCTTAAGGTAGACGAGCACGCGGAACCGTTTCCCACAGATGTTACAGGCATAGGGCTCTTCGTCCTTGTGGTAGGAGAGGATGTGACGTTTGAGATTGATTGACTGGATAAACCGAGCCTGACAGATCTCACATTCATAGGGCTTCTCCCCCGTGTGTGTCCGGACATGAATTTTCAGGGCTGAGCTATAATGGCAGTTCTTTCCACAGAAGGGGCACGTGTAGCACTTGGATCGCTCGGCTACCTTTCGACGGCGCTTTCGGTGCTCCTCTCGGTGCTTCTGGAGCTCATCGGGGTGTCTGAACATCTTTTTGCAAGTGGTGCACTTGGCATGGTCCTGCGTGTAGTGCGCCTGGAGTTCGCGGTATCTCGGAAAGACCAGTTCACAAAATTTGCATGAGTATTCAGGCTTCGATCGAGCCGCAACACCAATAGCTTCCCTCTTTGCCTTCAACGCTCGTTGTCTCATGGCTGACACCCTCTGCGAGGGGGCTCTGGGTTCCGGGTGCTTTCGAGTCCTGCGAGGTCTGTGCATCACGGCCTTCAGAGCAGCTTTGGTTTCCACCTTGCGCGATGAAGAGGCCTGGCTGGTCTCCGCCTGTGAGTGGTACCTCGCTTGCCTTGCAGGTCTGAGGGGTTGCTTCCGCTGAGGCGACCTCCTGACAGGTTTCTCAGTGACAGGTTGATTTTCAGCTTCACTCCCACTCTCAGCAGGCTCGGGTCCAAAGTCGTTGTTGTCGTCTGAAGACTGCTCTTTCTCAGGTGCTCCTTGATCTTCTGAGAATGAACAATGGAAACATTGTACCTACTGTACAATTTCTGTCTATCTGCTGATACATCTCTGTCAAATGCCATCAGTGTAACAAATAACTATTACATCCAAGGTCATTGTATCTACAGGATATTTTTGTTTGATTAACCTATCAGAATAAAGAACAATTTATTTTTGCTATCTAATTTGAATTTATTTTTGCTATTCTAATTTGAATTTATTTAATTGATTTGTTTTAAGTGACTGCTAACGAAGCACTGAATGCCATAAACATGCAATCTAGGGGCCAACTGCCGTAAGTCCCCTCCAAAGGACTCGGCAATGAGGGGTAAAGTGCCTTGCCTAGGGGCACGGCTGCTACAGACAGGGGACTTGACCCACGGACCTCATGATTGAAAGCCCATAGTCTTATTCACTTAACCACATTGTAAACCATTAACCCACTTTGGAAACATTAACATTACCTGTAATTTAACATTCCTTTTTTTTTTTATTTAAACAAATAAACAAACAAATTATAAACAAAAACAAAAAACCAATGTAAGCTTTACAAGAAACTTGCACAATATCCAACGAACAAATTAAGAGCACTCATCTAAGAAAGTGTGTATGATGCTGGTTTGAATTGAAATACTCATTCACATTGTTTGTCATGAAAATCTACCCAAAAATGCTAGAAATGTCACTCTAGTGATTTTTTTTTTAATTATTATCATCTGTTACAAATCACATTTGATATTTCCTATCCAATTTATTGATGTACTTGTACCTACAGCTAACAATTGTACTGAATATGGAAATAATGGCATCTGGCTGCATGACTAAGGGCACAAGAAAGCATAATAAATAAAACAATACAAGACAAAACAAAAGACAAGGTATTGTATTAAAAAAAGTAACAAAAAAAATATATCAATCACAAACTCACCATGATATGACTGAGAAAGCAGTATCAGCCGCTCACACATGACATGGTTGGCCTTGTGCTTGATGTCTGCCAGAGCAAATTTCTCAGCTATGGCAATGATGTCCACACAGTTGTCGGAGTTTGTCTGCGACTTCAGGTACTCTTTGGCCGCCTCCTTGACAGAATGCACCTTGAGCGTGATGCCGACATGCAGCCAATCCTCCACATTCTGCATGGTGAGGCAGAGTTTGCCTGAGTAGGCAAACTCCAGGAAGCTCCGGAATGACCCAGCGGTGAGCTGCGAGAGGCGGACGGTTTTCCCCGGCAGCGACAAATCGCCTTCTGCCGACTCCTTCCCCGGCTGCGCGGTGAGACTATACACTTCTCGGAAGTACTCGCTGCACGCCATCAGAACGGCAATGTGCGCGTGGAACTGCTCGTCCTCGATGATGATGGTGGTGTCGCACAGGCCAGGGTGGTGGCGCCAGCACTGGCTCAACATGTCCAGGGCAAGCTGGGCGTGGCGGGTCACATGGTACTCCTTGCCACCACTGTCAGTCTCCGTCACCAACAGCTCAGGCGATGCTGTCTTCCTGGGCGTCCTCCGGCGTGGCATTCCAAAAGGCAAGGTCCTTTGATTTAGTATAAAATACCAGCTAGAGAAGTTTGAATGAATATTAGGAAGTGAAGTCGATCACCTCATTTATCTGTGAATGATGCAATTTCATTTGCAGTACCGGTACTTTTAAGATCTTAAACTGACAGAGTAAGGCATTCATGTAAATGACAAAAGCTCTTACTGCCTTCAAATGAAGTCGACTTCATGTTAACTTGAAATAGTAAGCTTACAATCCAAGACTACGGCCTACATCTACAGTGTATGTGATACATTTCAGCATAGTTCACTCTCATGTAAGAGACAGATATCACAGCAAAATGGGATAAAAAGAATTCCATGATTATCTTGTGTTACCAGTAAGTTTGATAAAACTGCTACAATGTACATTGTACCAATCTGTTTATTACTAACTTCTATCTATCCATATTATAATGAGCATGGGGTGGCATATCAGTCAAAACAGTAAAAGTTTACACTTAAACCTGGCATATACCCGAAGGATAACCTTCGCGTATATAATGCCAGGTTTAAGTGTGTGCATGTGTGTCACACACAAACACACTGCTATAGCTTCTGACCATCCGAGCATTGAAAATTTAGGGTTTCTGGGACCAACACTGAACTACGTTGTAGGGCTTTCTATAGCTCAGTCAGCAGAGCACCAGGCTTGCAATCCGGAGGTCTCGGGTTCGAATCTTGATGGAATCCCATTTTCTTTGCTCATTTTTCCACTAATATTTTGTTTACGTCATCAGCTTGCAGCTATGCGGTGCCTCACCCAAACAGAGCATGCGCTTCAGAGCGACACAGCGTGTATGCAAACCTCAAATATGGGCAGTTTGAACTACGGAAAATAATTGACCTA
The DNA here is from genome assembly GCF_964275005.1 of Diadema setosum. Lineage (NCBI taxonomy): Eukaryota > Metazoa > Echinodermata > Echinoidea > Diadematoida > Diadematidae > Diadema > Diadema setosum. The sequence continues at coordinate 15,589,566 of NC_092702.1, forward strand.
CTTGGCAAAAGATTAAAAAAAAAAAAACTTCAAAAATCCATAAAGATTCTCGGATCACTACTAAAGTTTAATCCTACATCTGTTCCTTACAACTCATCAACTTTTCATGCAAGTTTCATTCAAATCCAATCACAACTTTTTGAGTTGTTCTGCAAACAGACAAAGCAACCAATGCCACTGAATTAAAAACATATCCTCCTTCCCTGGCGGAGGTAATAGTACAATAATAATAATAACAATAATAATAATAATAATGATGATAATAATAATAATAATAATAATAATATTCAGCAATTACAATAACAACAATAATAATTATAATAATAACAATAATAATAATAGTAATAATAATAATAGTACCAGTATTATCTTAACTATCATCATTATAAGCTCAAAAAATAGGTTTTGAAACAGCTAAAATATATTTTTTTTTAAAGTAAAACAGAGTGGTCCTGATAAAAGGTGGGTCCTGGCCACCTTTTATTATTGAATGTCTCAGATATTTCAAAACCAACTTTCATCCCATAAACTTCGAATTCCTCTTTAAGAATTAAGCTCTTTTATTAAGAGATTTCTCATGATCTCATGAAAAGTTGGAAACCTGAAGCCCCATTTCAACCAAAACTTAACCATCAATTTAAAGCTTTCTTATGAAAGTTGCAGAACAGCCAATTAAATACCAAATCAGCAAAATGAGTGAAATATAAAAATGGCATACAGCTGAAAGTTCAAGAAAATTAAAGGGACTGTACAGTACTGGTTGAGGTGGGGATTCATGTTTTGAACATTCCTAAGTGAGATAATGAAAAGCCTCTTATGAAATATGAAAGAACATGTAATTTTAAGAAGGATTCAACATTTATTTGATGAAAATTGGTTTTCAAATGGCTGAGATATCCAAAAAAGTGCTAATAATAAAAGGCGACATGCCACAACTTTATTAGGATCTCTTTGTTTCACCTTGTTTTTGGATATCTCAGCCATTTCAAAACCGATATTCATCGAATAAACTTTTGATACCCCTTAAAACTGCATACTGGGTACTCTTTGACATCTCATAGAGTGGTTTCTGAATATCTCGCAAAACGTTAAAAGCTAAATCCTCACCTCGACCAGAACTGTACACACCCTTTAAATCTTTGCTGTTTTCTTCACTTATATTAGAGTATACTCTCTGTAATTTAAGTTCAGTCACCCTCAGCAAAGCAGGCTAAATATACACAGCCCAGTCACTGTAAGTTTTTACAGCGCTGGGATGTGTACCATATAGTTAGCTAGGGTCTAAGAGACCACAAGATGTTATTAAAGGCATGAAGTTATGAACAACTCAACTGACTATACAATAGGCCCCTACTAACACTTGTACCAGGCAACCTACTCATGTTATAGAGTTAAGTCTCATGTTAGGTCCCCTAGAGCTCTAGAGCCTATAGACAATCTATATGACTAAAAATAACACGAGACAGATTTTGATAACTACATGTACAATACAAAAGATGTGTAAATTGATGCTGGTCTAGATCACACGTATGAAGTTCAATACATCATTCATGTACGATTTTGTAACTGTTTGACAGTTGGCTTCATAGAATATATAAGACCAATGTAATTTTACTTTTGGGTATTTCTATTTTGAATCTTTCTTTCTGTGAGGGTATACGAGCTCATGAGGTGGCATGAAATAAGACAACTTTGAATGTAGAGTGTCTAACCACTACCCAGTGTGATCGACCAGCAAAAAAAAAAAAAAAAAAAAAAATGGGAGTATGCTTGAAGCGGCCGAAAATTATGCCGATGGTATGTAATAAAATAACCAAATGCCACATGTTGTCAACCAATTGTGGTGCTTCATAAGCTGACATTAGCGACAAGCAAACAAAAAAGTCCTGCTGAATTTAGCCTAAAATTCTACTCCCAACTGAACTGTGGCACTCAATCACCAAAACAAAACAAAAACCGCAAAAAGAAAAACCACGTCTTAAAAATTTTTTAATTGTCAATTTTGTCCAAAAATCAGCTCACAAACTAACAAATAAACCAACAAAAAAGGTAAATTTTTTGACAATATCAGATTATAACGTTACAGATGAGATAGAAACCGTACGTCAGTAATTTTACACAGTACAGGACAGTAGGCCAACACAAAACGCCTGGAGATTTCCTTTGAAGTTTCTGTAGCAATTATGCTAGAATTATGCTAAAAAACAGCCAAATTATGCCTAACATAATACTAGATGCTGAAACGTCTAAAATTATGTCAGGGGTCTATAATGCCAACTCTGGCAACATACAATCTACCCAACTGCCACCGCCTTGCAGTAGTAAACGTGCACACATGTGTCGCATCGTGTATACAAACAACAAGGGATGTACTACATCTGTGCGATTTCCCGCTTATAAAAGTGTCAATCGTCCACCTGTACTTGTCGAGCATTTACGATTACTTTCTACACTAAAACAACAGGTTTACCTCATTAAATAAATCCTGGTATTCAAGATAAGCGTTTTCTAAGATCACGAGGATTACTCTGCGTTTTAAATATATTTATTTTCATATTTTACTTACCTGTAATTTGTGGACGCCGGTGCAAGTTTGAAGAAATCCCTGTGAGGTACTCGCGTTGATTGCAGCTATTGCATTTCGCTACGGTAGAGCAGCAGGCCGACTCGGTATAGCTTACTTACTAATGGTAGAGTTCGTCTGGAGAAGCAGCGAAATACACTTGGAGTTACATGTATCTTGCTTGTGTGTGTGTATGGTGTGTGTAGAGCAAATGAACGTTGGACTCGATGGCCGCCCCACTGCACCACCAACCCTTGGCCACCTGCATGCACCACCATTTCCACCGCACATAACGCTAGCTACAGACGATTTGCCCACAGTGTGTTATCAATCGAGAAGTAGTTGCGCAACGTTTAGTCGTCCATGGCCGTAAAAAAGCAGCTGTGCACAGAAACCAGACCACTGCTACCTGGGGTAAGAATGTCGTGTTTCTGGTGCCTGTGCGTTACATGTAAGATTCACTCGGCCATTCACTCTATTCTACTAAGGTTAGTTCCTGAATCTGCCTTAGGAAATATGTAGATCTAGCTGAAGTTACTGCTGTTTTCCACTAAGTCTAATAAGTCAAACTGAACTGCAGCGTTACCGTTGGTAACCCCGGAGAGGGAGCTGCCACAGTGCCAGTAACCAGTGCAGCATGCAGTGCCTGCCCTGGCCCCTGGCGTAGCCCGACCAGACGCTGTGCTTGTTATTATACTTACTTGGGTATACTTGGGTGTAGAGACTGGAAGCAAAGCTTATTTGTCCCTCACCTGTATTCACCTGTCTTCACCTGTCTTGTCGGGCCTCGTTACAGTTCTGTCCCGTCTCAGGTAGGGCTCATATTTGATTGGGTTGTTTCTCCAGTGTCTTTCTAGGGACGACTTGAATTGGTTTATGGTGGTAGCGTTGATGACTTCGTTGGCATGGTTGGGTAGTGCATTCCAATTGTTATTGTCATTGTTAACATTTCTTATTGAGAAAGCAGACTGCCTCAGACTAGACTAGAATGGATATGTTGTTTAACAAGTTTGAGACCTAACCCCGGGACGCTCCGTGTACACAGTTATATTGTGGGAGCGTCCTGAGTCAATAGAGTGCTATATCGGTAAGCTTGAAAAACATACACAGTCTGTCACAGATTTTCGCGCCTCCGTAAGTTTCAAATTTCACTAGAAAAAAACTTACTTTTATAGTATACAAAAGATTCTTATCTAATTCGTACCATCCGTTCACCTTGTTCTTGTTCACACTGGTCCAATGATCTTAAAAAAACTTTTTTTTTACAGGTCCATCTCCTAGCTCCCCATCCCATTCACCATTTTCGAAATCAGTATGCAGTACACTGCGCACGTAAATATTCATGTACTGGCGGAGTCGCAATGCTTTTAGCCTTCTGTCAAGGCCTGCCGCGCGCGCACCCACCCAGAAAGCAACGCAATATACAGCGAGAGGGTTTGCCACAACAGTATGATACGGCCTTGCCATAAAGCTACAGCTGTACAGATGAATTGACGGCCAGCGCATGCGCACAAATTTCAAATCCATTGACTGTATAAGATGTCATTCTCCCAAGTTCCTCTCAACCGAGTCGTATTTAACTCATCAATTCGAGCAGAAATGGAATATTGACAGAACCAAAAGTTGAACGCAGTCAGTCTTCAACATTATAACTTCACCTGTAAGTCTTCATATTACAGAATTTTTGCGATTTCATATTGATATTTAGGCGCTACACTTCGCCTGTCATGATCATGTCTGCTACAATGCGCAGCCCCAACACTGCGTGTTGGGGCTGGTCGCAGTTATTTGAGACCATGACCTCTTGTTGTAGAACCGCTGGCCAGCTGGAAGAATTTAGAGGGATCTACTCTATTGAAGCCTTTCAGAATTTTGAACATCAGTATCAAATCAGCCCTCTGTCTTCTGTAAGCCAAAGTGGGAAGGCGCAGCTCTCTAAGTCTTTCTGGGTACGTCATATGTTTCAGTTCGGGAAGAAGCCTTGTTGCCCTTTGCTGGACTTTTTCTAGCATGTCCTCGTCCCTCTTCAGTGTTGGGTGCCATACTGAGTTGCAGTATTCTAATGTTGGTCTCACAATTGTTTTGTAGAGTGAGAGAAAGCCCTTCCTCTGTAGAGTTGTGAAAGATCTCTTAATCATTCCCACTTTAATGTTCGCTCTATTAGCAGCATCTGCTGTGTGTTTACTGAAAGACAAATTCTCTTGAAACGGCACCCCCAAGTCTCTTTCTTCACTTCCACATGTTATTGAGATGGGATTTGTGTCAGTATCCAGTGTGTAGTTATACCTGTGGTTTTTCCTCCCGTAGTGCACTACTTTGCACAAGTTTGTAAACTCTCGTTGAATGGCAGTTGCCATTTGTTAGACCAATTCGTTACTGCATGTAAGTCCCTCTGTAATAAGACTGAGTCGGTTTTGGAGTCCACTATCCTGTATACAATGTAACTTAGTATCATCTGCAAATAGTTTCACACTGGAATCAACTGTAGAAGGCAGGTCGTTAATGAAGATGTTAAACAATGTTGGTCCCAGCACACTTCCCTGTGGTTAACTATACACAGCCCAGTCGCCGCTGTACATACGTAGCGCGACAGGGCTGTACCAACGAAGCTCCAAACACGAAGAGGGTCCAACGATCGCATGCGATCGGATTGAATTTTGATACTTTAGATCATTTTTTTGTCACTTCAAACTCATCTGACGAACAAAATGATAATGAGACTTCATATCTATGCTATGAATATTGAAATTTAGGTTTAATAACTTACCTAAAATGATGGTTATATGCAGCATGTGTGAACGGTTCACGAACGGTACATCGTCTTTCACGCCAGGCCATTTCCAATATCCGGGAGGTCACATGATCTGAATGCCCTTTTAAAAGGTCGCGCTGTCGACCGTGCTGCTACACCAACACTCAAGCAGCGCATCGCACGCACGCAAAAGATTTCCGCAGAGATCAAGGCGCCATTTTGAATTCTGCAACGATGAACCCTGACGGTGTTGGGGAATCCGCCAGAAAGTATCATTTTTTGGTTCCACGGACTTATCACGAGGGCTCTCAATGGACTTACGAACCTTATGTAATACAAGCATGCACTTAAGGTGAGTAACGTTTGGTAACGTGTACATTGTTTATAAAGAACGTATGAATTTTCATAAGTTTTGTAGTTGTGTTGTGGTTCCCCACTTTGTAGGTGCCCGCTCGTTGGTCAGACGCTGTATTCACGTAGCATATTAACAGCGTCTGGTCGGGCTACCCTGTGGTATGCCACTTGTCACAGGAATAGATTTTGATTCATTCCCGTTGATCGTCACTTTTTGGGTTCTGTCTGTAAGGTAGTCACTAATCCAGGCAAGTAAAGTACCATCTATTCCGTATGATCTAAGTTTGCATGTATATATGCAGACGTCGATGTGGTACACTGTTGAATGCTTTTCGGTAATCAAGGTAGATACAGTCTATGGCGTGCCCCTGGTCAATTGCATCAGTCCACTCCTCGCAAACCTCCAACAGTTGAGTACAGCAAGATCTTCCAGCCCGAAATCCATGCTGTTTGTCACTCATTAACTTGTTATGTTCTAAATGATCCATAACACGATTTCTGACAATTTTCTCCATAGTTTTGCATACAATGGAAGTAAGACTGACAGGTCGGTAGTTGGCTGGGTCACTCTTTTTCCCTTTTTTGAAGATAGGGACTACCGTAGCTTGTTTCCATACAAGTGGACATTTTCCCTCATTGATTAGCTTTGTGAATATCATTTGCAGGGGTTCGGCAATCTCAGCATGTGTTTCCTTTAGGACACGAGAGTGAATACCATCAGGACCTGGAGATTTGTTGATGTCCAGATGCTCCAACAAGTCGTCTATTCGTCTCAGTTGTAACTTCTATGTCAGTGAGAAGATCATTGCATTTTCTCTCAACAAATGGCATTGCGTGAGTATTCTCCTCAGAGAAGACACTTCCGAAGTAATTATTGAGGGTCTCAGCCTTCTCTTAGTCCTCTTTAGCCCATCTTCCATCCGGTGTTTGGAGATCTGGTACTGTCGACTTTGATTTTGTCTGCTTCTTCACATAATTCCAGAAACTTTTGGCATTTTGCTTGATTTCTTCTGCTAGTTTGTTTTCAAAATCTGCTTTTGCTTTCCTGATTACTGAGGTGGTAATGTTCCTTATCCTGATATACTCCTTCCAGTGTAGATTCACGTCAGGATGTTGTTTTCTCTTACTGTCACGATATTTATTCCAAGCCTTCCTTTTCCTTCGAACTGCCTCTAGAGCTTCGTTATTCATCCATTCCGGTCTGTTTTTTTTTTTCTCTTTCTTTTCAAAGGGACACAATCTTCTATAGCTCTGTGGAGAGTCATCTCAAAAATACTCCATGCCTGTATTCCTGTAGCATTCTCGAAACTGGAATTCCAGTCAATGTCCTTCAGTTGTGACCTCATTTTGTCATAGTCGGCGTGATAGTAGCTTCTCGTAATAGGCTCCACCTCTTCCTGTGTGTTACGGACGTCCATCTCAAAAGTAATAGTCACACGGTCACTCTTGCCGATGGGTGGGCCAATGATAATGTCATTAATCATATCCTCATCGTTGGTTAAGATCAAATCAAGTAAACTAGGTCTCTGGCCTGTTCTTTGTCTGGTTGTTTCCTTCACATGTTGATGAAGAAACAGGTCATTCACAGTATCAACAAAAGCTTGCTCATCGTTGTTTACTCCAGAAGCAATGTTCGTCTGCCAGTTAATTCCTCTGTAATTAAAGTCTCCAACCACTATCAACTGTGAGAATTTCATTGAACATGCTGTGCTGAGGAGATCATTTCAAGTTGATGTTGTTATCACAGCTACTTGAGGGACTTCTGTAGACACATCCGAAGAGAAGATCAGAGTCATTGATAGACAATTGTATCCATACTGATTCATCAAATTTTCCATTGTCTATGTCTACCAATTTGCCAGGAATCCCCTCTCTTAGATATATCACAACTCCTCTATGTTTGTCTTTGGTCTGAAATGGCAAAAACATCTGATATCCTAGAAACTGTAATTCAGTAGACTGGATGTCATAGTCATGAGCAATTCTCTTCGGGTAAATCTCAGTCAATGCTATTACATCTGGTTTGGTGAGTGAAATACATGTGTAAAGCTCTTCATTTTTGTTGGTCAAAACATCACAATTTGTATAAAAGAACTTGAGTGATGAATCCATTTCAGGCTTTCCATCCAGCAGATCGGTTGTAACATTACCCTTTTCATACACAGTCTCTTTTTGGTTGACATCTTGAGGGCATTGGTCCTTAGAAAATGATACATTATTCACTAGTACAGAACTTAAATTCTCATGTGCTGTGCTCTGTGCTCCACTGTGTGCATCATCATTCACTAGTACAGAACTCAATTTACCACTGTTTGCTGTGCTCTGTGTTCCACTTTGTGCATCACGTTCACAATACTGTGCAGTGTTGACGAGTGCATTAAAAAGTCCTTCACCCGGTTGTCTAATGGTCGCTGACTCCCCGGCGAAAAGTCCGCTTAACCACTTTTCCGCCGCGTATTACTAGATTTTCCTCCCCCCTGTCAGTTCTCTCCTTCAGGACGTTCCTTAGTCTTTGGTATTCTTGCTTCTCACTCTCTGTGCGATCTCTGGCAATTTGGAGTGATCCTGGTTTGAGAGACCTGGCTTTCCTAAAAACTTCCTCTGTTGTGGCTCCACTGTCCATGACAACCTTCAGCGGTCTCGCAGACTCAGACTTTTTTCCGAGACGGTACAATGTCCTCACATGATTGACATCTGATTCCACCTTAAGATCCTGATGAAGGATGGAACACACTTGGTCAAGGTCCTATTTTCTTCTGGTTTCGGCATCCTGACTCTGAGATTCTGGAATGCCATACATGATGATATTGTTTTTCCTTCTCTCTCTTTCCACAAAAGCATCCAGTTTACAGGCAACAAGTTTCTCCATGTCTTCAACTAGGTCACCTTGTGTTTCCTTTGTGTGACTAGAAATACCCTTCTTGAGTTCATCAATTTTTTCTTCCACTGTTTGCTGGTTGTCAGAGATCTTTGTTTAACACTCTTTCATTTCTGCTTTCAAGCCTTCTACCTCCGAGCAAAGTCTAGAGTGATTTGCGTGAAGGGAAGTCAACATCTATAACATGTTTCCAGCCGTTCCATTGCAAGTCCGGCAATACCAGTGCAATACATCACAGTCTTTATCATTGATGGTATCATACAGTTTCTTGGAAACATTTTGACATGAGCAGTGAAACCAGTATTTACAAAGTAGTATACAAATAATGGCTGCTATGAGGGGCACAATTAAAATTATGGGCCCAAGGTGATGTAAAAACCATAACTATGCCCGAAGGGAAGCTGAGGGCCTAGTTATGGTTTTCACATCACCAAGGGCCAACATAATTTAAATTTTTAACTGTGCCCCGAATATCAAGGCATTCAAGCTGTTTTATATAAATGTTTACCGAAAATATAGATTCCGAAATATAGATACCGAAAATATAGATTCTAGTCTCTTTTACAGCACTCGAAAACAACGCTGATCAACAGCGCGGTGGTTGTATTGTTGGTGCGTAAATATGAGTGATCTATGTGTACGGAGTTGCGACTGTCTCCAAACCTATTTACAGGGCACAGTTAATTCTATGCCCCGGGCCGGGCACAGTAAATCATGACGTCACTTTGATCAAATATGGGGCACAGCTATTTTCATGACTCCACTTTCAACCAATCAGATGAGAGGAATCTATATATGATGTATATAATATACAAATAATGACTGCTATGCGGGGCACAGTTAAAATTATGGGCCCAAGGTGATGTGAAAACCATAACTATGCCTGAAGCGAAACTGAGGGCATGATTATGGTTTTCACATCACCGAGGGCCTACATAATTTTAACTGTGCCCCGAATACGAATATCAAGCTGTCATTATTTGTTTTGTATACCTAAAATAAAGATCTAGATTCCGAAATATAGATAATGAAAATATAGATTCTAGTCTCTTTTACAGCACTCGTAATCAACGCTTTTTCGTGAATGGGAGCCGACGGCCTTTTTCGCGGCATGAAATTTTCATGAATAGCCACTGGCATTCAGTGCATTCATGTAGGTAAGAACTTTCGCGTGCATTTTAATTTCGCGAATCTTGGCTCTCGCGAAATTAGCAAAATAAAAACGCATTTATGAACATTCCTCGTTTTACAGAGTGTTCAACTGTTAAATGTATACGTGTAATACAGCAGTATATTAAATGATGTCAATATTGCACTTTAAATACTGTAAAACGAGGAATGTTCACGTGCATTTTAATTTCGTGAGAGCCGAGTTTTTGCAAAATTTAAATGCATGCTAAAGATCTTGTCTACACTATATGCATTGAATGTTAGAGGCAACTCGTGAAAATTTCATGCTGTGAATAAGACCATCGGCTCCCATTCACAAAAATTTCATTCCGCGAAAATATTGTGTTTTACAGTAGTCATGAGTCCCAGAAGGACCTTCTGTCTTATTTGCTGTTTGGTCTTGAACATTTCCCTGTGGTTTGCTTTGCTTTTTTTTTTTTCCTTTGCTTGAGTTCAAGGTATCCAAGTGCATACTTTTCATATCTTTTATTACATTTTAATTGTGTTTCACATTACAGGATCTCAAGAGTGTAACAAAGATGTGACGGCCATGATGGCAACTGACACCAAACTACATGTATGATAGATTTCAAGTTGAGGTTTCAGATAAACCATGTGACATACTTTACTGGCATTTTCCATCAACATGACCAAAGATGACACTGACGTTGAGCCAGCTCTACCCTTTTCTGTTGGTGGCCGGCTTCATATTTGTCCTGAACATCCTGTTCTGTTGCTACCTAATGAAGTAAGTTTAACTTCATAATTATGTAAATGTACAACTTGTAGGCCTACAATGTATGATGAACATGGAACTTTTTGATAGACACTTTGAAGATATTTTATGTTTCTGCTGGATAGATGCCAGATGGAAGAGATGGAATACTTTAAATTTGGTCAAAACTTCAAAAATTTTCCTTTGCTGTTGCACAGTACATTACACAGTGAAAATGGCCTACTGTTTGGCATCAGAAATGTGACATGCACCTTCATCATACAAGAAAAAAAAAAGACATTTTAAGTGCTTATTTCAAATGAATAATGGTATGTTTAAAATTTGATTTCCTGCATATTATGTCTATTGCAGTGAATATTAACAAAAGACAAACAAACAAACAAAAAATTCCATTGAAAATGCTACGAGGTTGGATTCAGTCCTTACAGTTGTACTTTAATAAGACAGTTACAGATGACATAACAGGATTGAAACTTCTCTGGTTTAAAAAAGATCTACACACACCTAATGACAACACACACACACAAAGTACATGGCCCAAACAGCAGTAATTTGTCAATGTCACTTGTTTCTGAAATAAGTTACTATTTGCTGGTATCTTGAGGTTTGTGCAAAATCTATTTATATGCCAAAGAGAAGCATCAAAGTCTGAATCTGGAGATGGTGCTGTGCAACTTTCACTTTGGTATCCATCCCCCAGGCCTCATGTGGCATGCATTACAGAACATGCAGTATATGACAGATGTCAAAATTTGTCCTCAAACCTTACAACATTTTGGAGCAATGTCTCTAGGAAGAAAAACGATGCATATCATACAGTGTACCTACCAACTGCTCCTGTTTAATAGGAACATTCCTATTTTAATCTAAGGAAAGAAAAAGATTAATTCAAACTTGTCTTCTTATTTGTCAATATCTGCCAATATATACTTGCATATGTCATGTACATACGGGAGATGCAGGGTGAAAATTCCTATTTTTGCGTAATCCTGCCCCCCTCCCAGTTATTCCTATTTAATACTGAATGTTAAGGTTAACAGGTGTGACAAAAAGGTATGACTAAATTCAACACTTAAAAACAAAGAAACAAACAAATGAACCTTTAAAGCTTTTATAAGAAACAAAAGGATATCTGAACCTTGCATAATTGTTGTTCTTGTGGAACCAAATTTATAGTTCATAAACTGCCTTCTGAAAGAATATTCAATGGAAATTCATATTTTACTTCAGGAATGTTTAGAAGTTCATATTTTGTAGGCTACATTGTATCTCTTCCTGTTACACGGAGTTCCCCAAAAGACGTAGGAAACATTTTTTTAATGTGAATGTAGATTCATTTTCATAATTAATCAATATTTCAGAACTATACCCCTGTACAATATATGTTTCACTTCCATTCACCAATACTGCAAAGGTTCTTGTGTACCAGTACTGTGTGCAATGTCATTTTATGCTCGAGTTATCTTTGATAGATAATAAAATGAAACCAAGCAGTGATCCAATCATGCAAGTCAAAGGCAAAAAATATGATTTCAGTTCCATTGAGACCACGAGTGCTTGTACAAACTGTAAACAGTTCAGGCCTGCTTGTACATGTTTGTTGTTATGTAAGCAATTTCCTATGCAATAATGTAACCAGTTCTCATGCAAGTCTCAGGTCTTCAGCCATTGAGGGAAAAGGTATGTATTGTAGCCTCATGTCATCGATAGCCACTTCACAGTTCCATTTTGCGCATGAGCAGAAAAAGGTCATTTGTACAGTCAGGCATGTTGGTTTTTTAATTCACTGAGATACAGTAAGCATCCCTGATGTAATGATTATTCATACCTTTGTAAATGGTGCTTACTAGCACATCCACCTGACAGCAAGCCTGGTATTTAGCAATGTTGGTAGAAAAAGTTTGTTTATAAGAACGCATTCAACATAAAACAAGTGTCAATTGACAGACCATTCTTGTCACCTGCTCTGCGTAAGTTCATTCTTTGTTTGAATGTGAATTCCATAAATTGTGGGCATGCTTATTCGTCATACTGCTTTAAAAATGAGTGAAGTGCCTAACCAATTGAGAAAAAAGAAAGGTTATTTGTTCCAGTGTGCCCACGAGCTAACTGTGAACTAGCTTATTGAGTATGATAATGGTGTGAAGTTTCCCACAACCTATGTCGGTAGCCCTTATCTTTCCCAACAGTATATCATACTATGATACGTTGTATAATATTATATGCTTAATATTTGAAAACCATGACTCATTTATCTTTCAGATTGAAGAGAGAGGGTACAGTATCAAGGGGATACAAAGAGGTGAGATAAAGTTGCCTAACCTTTATCTGCTGGCTGTTTTAATGCAGAACTTTATTGCAAGCTCGTGGTGCAGGAGGCTATTCCATACATGTTAAACTCATCTGTGCTTTCTCAATTTCAAATTAATGTCACTAACACTTACAGGGAAGAAAAGTGTGCAAAACTGCATGTATCAATTGAATGGATGAGTAATGCCTTTTTTTATGCCTCCGCCACGAAGTGGTGCCGGAGGCATTATGTTTTCAGGTTGTCCGTCCGTCCTTCCGTCCATCCGTAATGAATTTTGTGGACAGTGTAACTAAAAAGCCTTTTGAGGTATCCTAATGAAACTTGGCATGTATGGGTATTAGGGGGTGAAGTTGTGCCTATCAACTTTTGGGTGCACATGCTCAAGGTCAATGGTCAAAAGGTCAAGGTCAAATACATAAAATTTCACTATTTCCACGTACCATATCTGTGCAATGCCTGAAGATATTTTCTTGAAACTTAGTGTATACATGTATTACCCAATTAAGATTCTCTGGTGAAAGTTTGGGGTCATGAGGTCAAAGGTCAAAAGGTCAAGTCAAAATACTAAAACTTCACTTTTTTCTCTGTACCTTGGAAATTGTTCAAGGTACAACTTGTATCTTCGTGGAACATAGTATATATATACATGTACTGACTGGCAGTGATTATCTAGAGAATTTAGGGCTCATGGGGTCAAAGGTCAAGGGCAACACTTCAGAATTTTACTATTTCCCTCATATTTATGCAATGCCAGCAGGATTATTCTTTTTTTTACACTTGGTTTATGCATGTATTTAACCTAATAGAGATTCTCTGGAAACTTTCTTCTTTTTTTCTTTTTTTGTTTGCCTCAAAGGTCAAAAGGTCAAAGACTAAGGGAAAGTGCTGAACTAACTTTTTTCTTCCTATCTTGGAAGTGGCTCAAGTTATCTTGAAACTTACTACATATTTATGCATGTTCTGCCTGACAGTGATTATCCTATGAATTTTAGGGTCAAAGGCCAGATGAGAATGGTAACAATGTACTTTTCAATACAGAAATTGCACTTTTTCTCCATACCTTGAAAATAACTCAATGCATAAACTTATGAATGGGTCAAAGTCAACTTAAAGTCCTTAAATCCCCAAATACATGCTGTCCTATTCATCCAATTAAACCTACAGGCGCGGTGGAGCACCCCAATTTGCATCTCATTATCGCCCCGTTCTATTTGAATTTCCAACAGGCATCCACGGCTGCCCAAAACTGTGTGCATGAAAAAGTCAAATCTTTACCTTCTACTTGTGCCGCTATGCGTGCCGCTAGTAAACTCAAACTTCCCACACTATCTAAGTTTTTAAAAACCTTCCTTTTGATGAAAAAATTTTGAAATTTGCTGCACTAGAACTTGAGATATTAAAGCGTTTTGAAAATCACCTCTCGCAAAACATTCTCTCTGTTTTTTTCCGACTGGACTATGGCCGGGCTCCAATGTGTCCGAAATTGGCAACATAAGTTCACTCAGGCCTCAAACCATATATGGTGAAAGTTTTCGCTTGGTTCCACCTGTACTTTTTGAGAAATCAACTTGTTTCTACAGGGTTTGGAATAGAAAATTATAGTCAGCGAAACAATTGAAAATGACGTCATTTCTTTTCCTGTAATATTGGGCATGCGTGGTACGTGAGATTCAGGATTTCGTGCTCATTGTTGGTTTGCTTGTGACGCAGTCAATTTTGCTGAGTGTCGCACGGCGGTACGGTGACTGCTGAGCTGCTGCCGCGCACGCTGTATGCAGCAATGCGTTGTGTGTGCTGTGGCTGTGACATGCAAAGCTATACAGTGACGCGATTATATATACATGGGACCGAGCTGTACGCTTTGCGTTCGTGTCATTTTTGACATCACCTTCTGTTTTTTTTTCCGACACAACCATGGCCGGGAATATTATGGTATGAAATTTAAAATGCAAGCAGATAAATAAATTTAGGTGTACTTTGTTCGAATGGCGCTTTGGTTCCGCAATCACACTTCGTGAATGTTAGGATGATTTTCGAGGCATATTTTTGGTGATTTTACTCGCCAGGTTTTCGCTAAAATTTCACATTTTATCATTGTCAAATCCTTTAATATGTTATATGTGCATATTCGGACATGTTTTCAAATTCAAACTAACTCAATTTTAATCCGAAAATAGGTTTCCTTAAATTGTTATTAGCTTGAGAAGTTGTTTACTTTTTCTCAACTACGCGAGTACATGTTGTTTACTTTATGCAAATGAGGCTCGGCTGCCGATGGATTTCTGCGAGATAATTGGGGTGCTCCACCACACCTGCCTAGGTCAAGGAAGATGAACATTCAACACATTTGTGACACACCTGTCATTTTAATATTTTGCCAATTTTGTGAAAATGTAATCACACATTGTCCACATGCCCTATGTACTATAGACCTATTAGGAGAATCATGCATTATGGCGGAGGCATACCAGTCGCCTTAGCGACATTTTTAGTTTTCATATAAGATCTAAATCAGAGTCCTCTGATGAATGATGCGGTGTTTACACAATATTATTTACATATGTGAAATGCACATTTATAGATAATGATATATTTTATTAAAGAGAAGCTACTATTGAAAAATATAAATTGCCTTTGGAAAGACAATCGTGATATTTAAAAACTGGTGGTACATAATGTAACCTTGGTATAGAACTCTTAGGATGTAATGCTAATACAAATATGAAGAAAGTTGATATTGAGAAGTAACTGATGTGTGTGGTGGTAGGCTACAGTTTGTACAAGTACAACACCGTTGATCTCATATAGATGTAGACCTACAGTTGTATTCCGTTAGTTATAATCTTCAAAAGTGAATGCCAATCCAAACAATAGTGACAGGAAATGAGCCAAGAGACTGGGATGTTGGGTCAGAGTTCAACAGGCTATTAAAAGATCTGGATATATTCACAATTAAAGGGGCCATTTCAGAAAGTTTCTGTTTCCCTCATGCATTATCCACCCACCCCCCCCCCCCCACCCCCATGCAAGATGAAAGAATTTGGGTTTTGCAGTATGGTGATAGTATACTGTAAATGCCAAAGTAAGATGTCAGATGCCACGGGCACTTTATTTTGGATGGACAAAGAGACAGACATGTTGGATGTCTAAAGATAAATTCAATGCAACTCTTCAAAGGTGGCCATGTTTTTGAAGTTTCATAATCTTTTGCCCGGGAAATTGATAATGATTGATAAAGTGGCTTTCAGAAAGAATTTACTTCCAATTTTGAAAGTAGGCACTTCAAACTTCTCTGGACAGTTATTAATGAGACTATTGATAGTAATGTGTGCAATTGAGTTGGTACATGACGGTAACTATGGTAAAGTTTTATAAGCCTTCAGCAAGACACCTGATTCATTAAACAATTACGGACTGCAGATAGGTTTTAGTGCAGACTGGAGAGTTTTGTCTGCGAAGGACTGGCCTCCCTCCCTGGGGGGAGTTAACATTTTCTTTAGCTACAGATTTAGTGTCAGGCAGCTGAGAGGACGAGATAATTCCTTGCCTTAACAACCTTTTTGTCTCCAAGAAAGGGAGATCCCAGATTTCGCCCTTTGAAGTTTCTCAGGGTCTGAGAAAGCGCGAAGGGGAGATATGGCTTTGAGATCTCATCTTTCTGCCTTCTCAGACCCGAGAAGTCAAGATGACAAGATTTTACATTGTCATGACTCTTTCTGAGGTCCAAGGTGTCGAGAAGAGATCGCACAATTTGCCATTTCGCCCTCTCAGACCCGAGATCTACATTGTTCTTGTGACATGTAGGATTTCGCCACCTTACCTTTTAGGATGCAGGAGGATGAGATCTTACATGTCTCTCCTAGTGTCTTCCCAAACCCAAGAACTTGAGAAGACTAGATCTTTGATCTCACCTGCTCCTCCACTCAGACGAAAAAAGAAAAATAATGAAAATAAATAAATAAATTAATTAATTAATTAATTAATTAATTAATGATGATGATATTAATAATAGTAATAATACTGATAATAATAATAATAATGATAATAATAATAGTAATAACAATGATAATAGTAATAATAATGATAATAATATAACAATGAGCTCATATTTTCAGTGGCACTTGTAAGCTTCCATACATGATGTCATGAATTATGGTTTCAGTTCAGTGAAGTTTCGGTAAAACTCTTATCACATACATTTTTATGTTGCCAGGCCTGGCTTAAATAGATCAAAAATATTTGAAGAAATGTTGCACTGATCTGTATTCAGAGGTCTAAAAATGATACTTTGTATATTTTGATTCAGACTTTTAATTTTTGGTCATTTTTGTTCCTGTAGGTAAAAACCTGATAAAAGTGTATGTTCAGTTTTTTCAGCACACATTGACATCATGCTTTTGATCATAATGCAGAATTTACTTGACATGCACTATAGATGATGTCAGAAAATGTTGTCAAGGGGTCATTACTGCAAGGCGGCGTCATCTCTTTGTCGTAATCAAGAAAAATGGAAATGATTGAGGAGTTTTATTGATAACTACTTTGATTCACTGCCTCAATATTAAGAAGGCTTGACTTTGTGAATAAATCATTCAACTGTGGCACAATATTGTAATGCAAGAAATATTTGCACCATGAAATTTTCACGAATTTCATCCGGCAGTTTTTTGGGGGGTTTTTTACGGCATGAAATTTTTACGAATTGCCACTGGCATCCATTGCATTATAGTGTAGACAAGAACTTTTGCGTGCATTTTAATTTTGCAAATCTTGGCTCTCGCGAAATCCATGAAATGTACTAATGCATGTAAAAATTTCAGGTTTTACAGCATGCACTGAAAGAGAGAAGGTACAGTGTATAATTGCATAGTAAAGTCAACACATTGGTGGATGCACATTTTATAACAGACAATCAAAGGATGCATTTGAGCCTAGCTCTCCTAAAGCGAACCGAACCGAACCATACCGTACCCGCGCCAGAGGAGCGCTCGAACTCGCCTAAAATGTGCCATACCAAACCGAACCAAGCCAAAAGTGGACCTCTTTCTGATGTGCTCCAAAAGGGTACCAAAAGCATACCAGAAGTTGGCATGTGAAAAATGTGCATAAAATACATGTATATCATAATGCAAAGAGTTCATTTTCTTTGTTCGGGACATCTGTATTAAAGTAGTTAAAGCATGCCAAGTATTTTATAATCCTATTGCTACAAAATGATTGATCTGCTCTAAAATTAACTCATGAGGTATGCTTTCTCCACAGAGCGCTTGAACGCTCCAAATCTGGCACAGTATGGTTCAGTACACTTTGGTTCGCTTTTGAGCGCTCAAACGCACTCAAAATAAAATTGAGTTCACATCCCAGTCCTTGAAATACACACATATAACACACATCCCGCACACCACATGTACATGCAATGGCATGTTTGGCTCCCAGCCATGCCTTTTATTCTGTGCTATTTAATATACAATCGTAGGCCTATAAGTATCACAGGATATTTGTCATATGATATCAGCTGACTGCAAATAAAAGAGTAATGCCAGCAGAGTGTGTTAGATATGTAAACATTGTAACGTTTGCATCCCCCCCCCCCCCCCATATCTTTGGACTGGATGATTTTATATTATACAACGCATCCTGTATTATATATTCCATCTTTATGCAATTCTTGCAGAGCTGAACTTGACACAAGCTTTAGCTCTTGATCAATGATCAACTGTTATATCATTTTCCTCTTGGCATTTGGGGTTTGATAGGAAGAACTCTCATTTCTATAGCCATGTACAATGTACATGTATACAATATATACTGCAGGTTACCAAGGAGGGGGAGAGGGGAATTATTCATTGGCCTGTGATAAGCTGTTCATAATTTCTGGCATTTACAGTGGCATGTATGCTTGATAAAATGATAATGTCGTGGTCGTATGATCACAAATCTTCAATTCTTTTCCACACAAATCTTTGCATCAATCTGCCCTGGAGTGTCACTGACTATGATATAGCAATGACAGTTTTGTAGAGGGAAGGGGGATCAGGATGGCAGTTGCTTGATTTTTGGCAAAAAGAATGAATTTATATTTTTGTTATGCTGGGCCAAAAGGAGTGTTGTGATATACTGACATCATTTCCTGGTCTATATTTATGACTGTTGAATGGCCTAGCTGTGAAACTTTAAAATTTTGTTGTGGCTGTATTAAAACTAAGTCCTGCTATCTTGTTTGTTTTAATTTCTGCTCCCCTTATTGGAGTCTAATTGAATGTGGATTGGTTATGTTTATTAATGCATCCTCAGGTATTTCACTTCTCTGCA
Organism: Diadema setosum; assembly: GCF_964275005.1. Lineage (NCBI taxonomy): Eukaryota > Metazoa > Echinodermata > Echinoidea > Diadematoida > Diadematidae > Diadema > Diadema setosum. Next base: position 15,608,642 of record NC_092702.1, read on the forward strand.
GTCATTTACACTAGTTACCAAGTACTCTGTGCAGTGTGATCAGTGCAGAATGCCTTGTGATGCTTGACTTTGATATGCACAAGTTCTTTACTGCGTGCATAAAGAACCAGTAGAACTTGATATACATAATCATTGCAAATTTTTATTTCATTTTTTAAATTTGTTTTCTTTTCAGCCTATAGTGTACTTTGCCCATCAAAAGAATTTTGTTGGAATTTCTTTACCTTTTTCTCAAACCCCCTCTCCCCCCCCCCCCCCAAAAAAAAAGAGAGAAAAAAAAGCAAAGAACTCAGTAGCACAGATCCATAAACTCCTGATATGCTATCATTGACCACAGGCATGTTTACATCATATCTTTTACATCACCAGGGACACATGCTTTGATTTAAAAGGGCAGTTTATTTGGCCTTAATGCTAGACAGTGCAACATGTCAATGAGCTCTTGCCCTGCCATGATTAGTGGAACGTAGAGTACATGCAATATATCCAGCTCCCTATGTAGTATCCAGCCTTTTTCACTGGCCTCTGTGTTGTTTGCACTGACAGTCATCTAGGAAGAGAGCTGGAATCACAAATCTTGGCACTAGGGTCATTTTAAATCTGAAAATCTGATTATCATTTGTGAGCTGGTGGAATTTGAAAGCCTAATCTGCTTACAGTACCACTCCTATATGTAGATAGTTCAGTTATATCCCGGGTAGTCACTTTGACCAGTAGAATTGCTACAGTAGATGATAAGGATTATTATACATGCCTCCGCCAAGGCAGTTATGTTTTTGCCCAGCATTGGTCTGCTTGTCCGTTTGCAAAATAACTCTAAAATTTGTGAACAGATTTGGAACAAACTTAGAGGAAAAGTTGATGGTGACACAAGCAACAGATGATTTAAAGGCATAATTTACCATTTGCGGAGGAAACAAAAATGGAGCTCTAGTGCTTCAAAATATTTCTGACATGTGATTTAGGGATAGAAACAAGCAATGTAAGAATTTTAACCATTATTGTCAATGTTAAGTTAGATATAGCAAAATGTGATCAATAGTTTTGTTTCTAGATTAAACCGTCTACAGTCATGGTTTAGTAAGAAAAATAGTGATATCTCCTTATATTTTAGGCTTTATTGCAAATTTGTTATATGGCAGGATGTTTTGTGATACAACTGACCTACACTTACTACACATTATATGCATCAAATGTGATAACTTGAACATTTTTCAAATCACTGCTCCCAATGGTAAACAATACCTTTAATTTTGATACAGTAATCAGGACCACCTTAAAAAAAAAAGAAAACAAAAGTTCCTGGATCCAGGAATTTTTTTGAAGGATTGTCACTTGCAAAAAGGGCCAACAAACGAAGAAGTTAAAGCTGCACGTATTTGAGGTTTGCAAGATTTCAAGCGTCCTCTGTACTTGCCAACTATTATTGTTCTATAAGATACCAGTGTTCTTGCTTTCTCAAGAAAGTAGAAGCTTCATAAAATGCTGTGTTCGTACATATTTATGATCATCTGTTGCTTAAATGACAAAGTGGAGGAGTTTGGCAAAAATTCTCTTTTTTTTTCAATATGACTTCACGTTTTGTTCCTGTTTGCTGAGCTGCAGCATAATTTGCAAGTTGGCTTCTGGAGCATGAAAAGAGTGATAGGATCAATGTGGAGGAAAGCCAGGTCATTTGTTGCTGGTGGTAGCATTTGCAGAGGAAACAGTAGAGGGCACAACTTTCATTTGTGATTACCTCGCGTGACAGAACAAGCAGACAGAGCTGGGACAGGGATGTTTCAGAGAGAGAAAGGGAGAGAGAGGGAGAGAGTTTCCTGGCTTGTACCAGCAACTGAGGCTAAATCTAGATGCATGAACTTATAGTGCAGGACGGTGGACTCGATGATTCCATTTCTATGTATGGGGCCCTGCAGAGGCTCTTGTGTCACAATTCTCTGTATTCTTGTGTGAGAATTGCTTCTTTTCATTCCAAATTGAGATTTATTTTAGTTGGTTCTCGTTGTAGGTTCCATGGCACTGGTCGCCCTCGATTGTGCTATGAACACTTTGCCTACAAAAGAATAACCTTTTTCAAAGTTGGTAATTGTTCGTAGATAATGCTACAGCTTTTTACATCATGCTGCAGCTCTTATGCAATCTATGTGTGTGTTAAAAGAAGAAGAAAAGTTAAATATACCTAGAATTACATGCTGCTCCTTTCCTTAATAGTGAGACAAAAATTCTTATTGTTCTGTCAACAAATCCACATTCTCGTCAATTCTGGACTTTTGGGTGATACTGACAGACTGTATGATTGTATTTGTAATTTCTAGGGATTGTGTTGAATGTATTTTATGTAATTTTAATGAAAAAAAATACAGAAGGAAAAGTGTGGTAACTCGCATTTTACTCAGTTGTTTCATAGCCCTCTTTTAACTTTTCTTGAAAACTTGTACCTTGCAATGCTGACCTTTGTGTGTGTGTGTGCATTTGTTCTTGTTGCAGGTGCGATATTGTAGCAGGATGGCCAACGATGTAAGTGCAATAATACAATCACCCAGGGTTATGCCACATGAAAAGCATATAAACAGTAGCTTTGTAAATAAACCTTGGAAGGATAACTGGCTTCATTTCAAGGCTAGGGTGGTTTAAATATGACAAACAAAAGATTTGACTGTATGTCTTTTTGTAGTTGCAAATATGCATTTTTTTTTCTCAATTTCTTTATGTTACATAATGCTGAAAAGTTTAGGAGTATGACTTTTGTTCATGAATAATGATGATATGATATCTCGCTAAATTTGCTCCACAATCATTCCTCAACTACCTGAAGTGGCGCAGTGAACTTTTTGCATCTTTTGATTCATTCCAGGTGGGATATTAAAGCAATAACATTATAGTCAATAAATTACAGATTATGTGGATAAAATATTATAGCAAGTGAGCCAAATGTTTCGAGATATTGAGTTTTTGGTTTTTTTTTAGTTATATTCTCTCATATCACTATGTTCATATTTTGGGCATACAGAATGCTACTGGTGTCATGTAATAGATTTCATCCTTGTGGAAAGGTGTCATATGCGGTCAGATCTAATTCTTATCTCCTACATCAATGCATGTCTCAAAGATAAGAGCATTTTGGAATTGTTACAGATCATCTCATACCGTACCACTTATGTAGTTTTATATCTAAAAGATCAGTTACATCTGCGAATTGTCAGATATTGTTCAATTAGAACTTCAAAAATAGTTATCTAGGATTAGCCACTCAGAAAATGAGGTAGTTTTTTTTTTTTCCTTTTTTTTTATTCAATTCTCGTGTGTGTGATTTTTTTTTATGTGAAATATTCTTTAGAAAAAATGTGTCCGTTAAATTCAGTAGGTATTTATATAAAAGTGCATTGTTACAGTTAGTAACTGTGTATATTGTGTGTCATTGTCTTTGTAGGTATGTGCTGTATGCCTAGAGGAATTCCGTGCTGCGGAGAAAGTCGGCCTGTGTCCTTGCAGTCACAACTTCCACGTAGTGTAAGTAGAGTGTGCTTGCCACAGTGTTGTTACTCTTCACTCCAGCAACCGGGGAGCAAACTCCTTTTCCAAACTGCAAATGAGGCCATCATATCACACTAGTACTGTTGCCATCACCTTTGCTATCATTATCACTTAAAGAATGATTACAATCGTCATCATTCCCTCTGCCAAGGAAGGAGGGGTTGTGTTTTCAACGACGTTGGTTTGTTTGTTTGTCTGTTTGCAAAATAGCTCAAAAAGTTGTGAACGGATTTGAATGACACTTGCAGAAAAAGTTTCATAATGTCACAAGGAACAGATGATTAAAATTATGGTAGTGATCCGGGAATTTGTATGGATATTTGAAGGATTTTATTATCTTTTGGCAAATAGGGTCAATGTACTTGGGAGTTCAAGCTGCGCATATTTGAGGTTTGCATTTGCGCTTTTAAAGATGTGCTCTGCTCTGTCGAGGCACCACTTAGCTGGAAACTGATGATGTAAACAAAAGGCTTCTATATTGGGGAATTGGGTGATTTTCAGCATACGTGTGTATAATGGGTGGAAATGAGCTGTTTGGCAGAGGTCTGTGCTGTACGAGTGCTTTTCTAGTTATCATTGTGACTATCATTATACTATCATTGTCACAAACGTCATTATGTCTTCACCTCCAGTACCACCACCACTGCCATCATCAGCATACTCATTCATTCTCTTTCCTGCCACCCCTGCCATCTCCTTCAGCCACAAGTTACCACCATTACCAGCATTATTTCCACCACAGCTACTGCTTCCTCTGTCATTCACAAGATGCAAGCACAACACAGCCACTGAGTGTGCCATGTGCAAAATTTGCTTCTGCGCATGCTCAAATCCGAAAACCTCCAGTCCTGGGGAAAAGGAGAATGGTTCTTGGCCAAAATAGCGTCCAGTCCTAATGTTGGGCATGATTAAGCGGCCAGCCAATCAACAACCTTGTCATGTGTGTCAGTCATACACCACACAGTGGTTTACGTTTCACTCTTCATCCAAAATCGCTACGTCTGAGTCCACACAGAAAAGCAAAACTGCCTTGAAATGGGGACAGGAGTCCAAGTTCAGGGACTGTCACAGCTGAGTGCTTCCACATCCTCTCAGTCTTCCCATCGTGTAGCAAAAGTTCCCTAATGACATTATTATCACTGTTATCATCAGCATAACTATTGTAGCCACCATCACTACCGTCATCACCACCACCACCACCATCACCATCACCACCACCAACGCCATCCTCAGAACACCATTGTTTTCGTCATCACTATCACTGTCTCGACTATCATCATCACCACCACCACCACCACTATTGTCATTAACGTCAGAATCTCTGCTTCCACCACTGCCATCTTCACCATCTTCAGGGTACCATTACTGCTGTCGTTACGGTACCACCATTTACTACCAGTATCACCATACAGTTCAAAACCAACCATCAGAGGAAACAATATCGTGATCATGGTTGTCATTACACCATAGTCATAAAAAGTGTGTGAAATGCCAAACAATAACAACAGAACAAAGTGTGTGATGATCACAATTAACTGAAAGTTGTTTTTGTGTGTCTGTGTTTTTTCTTCTCTAAATTGTTGCTGCTGAAGTCTACAGATTATTGGGGGTCTCAATGTGTCCTTCCTTGAAGGATGAAGGGTGGAATGCATTTTATTTTAGAAATCTAAGATATATTTGCTAGTCAAAATGTTTTCCCATGAAGATAGGCCAGTGTGTGCCAGCCAATTCAAGTAATATTTTTCTGCATTTTGTCTTTAATCTCGTGCATGCGTAGATGCATCTCCAAGTGGCTGGAGGCCCATGAGACCTGTCCCATATGCCAGACCAGAGTGAGACCAGAGCAGGTCTCGGAGAGGACCAGGTTAGTCCATGCCTAGCCTGCCAACCAAAGACAGGGAATCTGCAGTGGCCCTTTAATAGCATGCAGATGGAAATCCAGTTGACCTTACATGTAAGTTGCACAACAGCATCCTGTGCAGATGTGTTTTATGTGCGTGAACTACTGCTGTACTCGAGACAGAAAAAGCATTTTACCAACGCTGCCCCACTGCTAGATGACAGTGCGCTTGAAGAGACAAATTCAAACAAGAGGAGGCATGAGAAAGTGCTTGGGCCAGTTCGTGAATCATCTGTTTGGACCCACTTCATGCTTTAGTGAATCCTGACTTAGACATGCATGATGGGAATGTTGGAAAAGAAGAAGAAGACAGTGAAGATGAGAAAGAAAAAGAGCTTTAAGTCTAGCTTGCAGTGGTTTTGCAGCTGCCCATGTTTGTACAGTATAGACATACCAAGATGTGTAGCAGGATGATAACATGTTTCTGTATTTGTGAAGGACTGCTTTCTTGCATAGCAGCTTGATATTAAGTTAAATGAGAGAGATTTGTTGAATTCCTTAAGAATTGTGGACAGCGGTTGTTGAAAACAGGTGATAAAGTGTAACAATGGGTACTCATACCATATATATTCTAAAATTGCTACAAGTCTCAACTATGTATGTATTTGTGTAACGTTGCTCTTAACACTTTAATCTTGATCTTGGCAGTGTTGCGTTGTAATGCTGAGTGTTGAAAACAGCAAGTGATCAGCCATCAGGGGGAAAAAGGCTCAGAACAATTTAGAGCCATGCAGTCTTAGACTTGCTTGCTTTGTCCAATTTCCTTTAATCTCTAGTCATTGATGTTGTGCCAGCAGCAGTTGTGGTGTAGTACTGCTAGTTATACACTTGTAGTTAACTTACATGCAAAAGTACAAGGTGACATGACTGTACCTTTCTGCAGATTTTTAATAGTACATATGACTAACTGCTTTTGCAGAAGTGCTGATTCATATTTCTGAGCATTCCGAGAAAATATGGGACATATACCCTTTTCAGTAACTCATGCATTTTTGGCCAGCTCCTAGCCCGCGCTAATATAGCCTGTGCCAAGCAGTAAAAATTGCATTCAGTAACTATAGCAGAGTCACACTGCTTTTACAAATGTACGATGACCCAATCACGAACTCAGCCACGTGAGGGATAACTGCCGTGGTAACTGAACGCATGCTCCAACGGAGGCACAGCCGGGGAATTGTGACCTTTTACCGTGCAAGGAATTTTGGGAGGAGCATGGTGCTGCTATCATTCATAAGCCCTTCAGTCGGCACCAGGCCCGCACCTGGCGCTAGCCTGCAGCAGAGCCAAAATAGCCCAAAGCCTGACGTGGGCGATTGTGGCCCGCGCCATTTATAAACTAAAAATTTTATGAGTTGGCTTGGGCCTGGCCCTCACCAGAGTTACTTGAAGGGGTAGTAGCAACCATCAAGCTCAGTACAAAGATCATGCGGGCAAATTTTGTTAATTGAGTGAGGTTCTCTAGCTTGCATTTTATCCAGTACTCTGGCATACATGAATCACTGAGATTAACACATTGAAAACTAGTCACACAAATATACTTGGACAGGTTTCTATGGAAAATGCATGTTACAGCACAACCAGCTCATCGTCAACAATAGGGGTTTGAATTTGCAATGAGCAAATTTTTGGGGATTTTGGTTTGTTTTCCTCATGCCACTGCCTCTAAAATTATTTTGTGAATATTTCTGGAATAATTTGTTGATTATTTATTACACTATGCCAACCTATTCCTCATGAAGTAAAATGAATACCAGTTTATCAAACAGAAATAGCAAAAACTAAAGACAATCTGGTGGTAAAAAAGGAATTGTTGCAATAGATTGATTACAATTATATTATGTTGCATTTGTACAGTTGTGAATTTTGTATAAAAAAGTATGGTATCACTGTCTTGTATTTCTTGCATAATGCAGATTGTATGGAATAACTCGGGAAGAAATAAGAGAGGGGAGTTGATAATCAGTCTTGTTGAGGGATGATTTACATTTTTTTTTATGTGTCTTTTTCTTATACTGATCTTGGGCGGAACTTTTGTCATATGACATCCCCCCCCCCCCATAATTTGGCCCATGATGTATTATAACCTGTCAGTGATTGATTTTTTTTTTCTGAACTGCCCACCAAGTACCCATTTTTAAAGTGCTCATGTATCCTATGATATTGTTCCGTTTTTGCTTTTGTTGTTTTTGGTTTGATTTATTTTTTTCCATCACAAAGAAGTGAATAGAAGGAGAATGCTGTCCTAGGAAAGTTTAAGCCTTCAACAGTACATCTTGAACTTATTCTGGTACTCCATATTCTGGTACTCAATTTGATATGTAAATTTATTCAATTATAATACATTTTGGTACTCAATATTCTGGCAATGTTCAAATGTCTTTGGAAAATTAGATATCGTCATAAGGATATCAGACATTTCAAGACCCTCATATATCAAGGTGATTTTGCCAGTCCCTGCTCTTTATATTTCTTTCTTTGTGTACCCTTAAAAGAAAACTGTACTGACATTTTCTAATTGTCTGATAATTCTAATCTACATTTTTTGATGCCTACTACTGGAAAGAGAGGATTGTAAAACCCAGGATAAGCCTGTAATGATTTTTTGAAAAAAATGAAAACGAGCAAGCCATGGAACGATCCACGCAATTTGGCCTACGTCACAGGTGCTCTTTGTGCACAACTCCGACATTAGCAAGACGAACTACATAATGCCAATTTACTGATGAAATCTCACACGAAGCACTCCAAAAGCTGTTATTTAGTATAATTGCAGTATGGAGCTATAATAAATATGTTAAACAATATCTATTAATCTTTAAAAGCAAGCTCTTCAACAGCTTTTTATTTGGATAAAACTTGTGGGGAAATTCCAGATATGCAAAATGAAATTGGCATCGTTATCCGAACGTGCTGCCCATAGAAGACCGTATGTAAGTAACGTTACGCATTGATGATCATGATCGAGCGATGGTTCGCCAGTTAAAACTATCTAACGTAGATGAGGGCTGAGTGAATCTCGAAAATCCAAATGTAGATAGACTCTCTTCAACGGCACGCACGATTTACGCTTAGTGAGATGAAAACGGTACCCAGTACACATAGACTCTGAAATACTAGAACTAGGACTACTGAGCAGTCAAGGAGTAGGTTCTACGTGGCAGTCCAAGTTTTGATGAGTAGGCCCTACACTCACTCACCGTCGACATTGCAGCTGTAGGCCCTATGTGCACAGCGCTAAGGCACAGCGTAACGTTACATACCCTGCTGCCAGAACTTGAAGAAAGTCCAGACGAAAGTCCAGACCCCAGATCTAGATCTGGACCCTTGTCCTGCAGGCACTGTTGTTCCTGTGCTGAATTTTTCAGGTAAGGTATCTGCTTTATGGATTTCCGATGTTTTGTAGTCGAGTAAATCTCATAGTGGTGTTCTTTACACCAAGGACTAATGTTAGATCTAACAGTTTGTTTCAGTAGGCCTACTAGGACCCATATCTCGGAAGAGTGGCCTGACCACGTAGATTCTAACACAGTGTCGCCGCTTCGCGATCCCAGCGCTGGTGTAGGTATAGTGCTAGCGTACTTCCGTATCCATGTAGATATCTCAAAATTCACCTTGCCAAATGGCACCAAACTCACAGGAAGTACTTTATGATTCATATCCAACAGCTCACATTAATTGGAAACAAATCACATGTCTGGAAGCGTAAGTGTAGATGTCGACTTTCCTGTCGGCGTCGCTAAAAATAATCTGCTCTACGACTAACATGAGTGATTGCGGCCAGGCCCTACCTAGAGTGTCTATCTGCTGCGCACGCACAGACTGAAGTTAGCCATTTAATATCATGATACAAATCTTTCAAGTAATCGGGGGCAATAAATAAATTTACAAATTATTTGTGGTAAGTTGAATGAAAAATGTAGTTCCTATATCACACAAGTCGCAAAAATCATTACACTTTTGAGTTTAGTTCTCGCGTAAATTCCCCGTTCGCACAGTACTAGTCAGCTAACTTCAGTTCCAGATTGTGCATCTTGCATTTGCCAAGATCTCTCGCGAAGAGTGATTTTTTTTTGACTGACGACTTGAAAGTCGGCGTCAATATTGATACTTCTCGATTACTGATTTCGTTCAAATATAAGAGAACACTTTTAAATATGCTATGAAGTATATCCTGTAATTTTGGTGCGATTTGGTTTAGTGAAATTTGAGATATCTACATGGATAGAACAGTACACAAGCGCCGCCTGCTAGCTAAATTAGGCCTAAGCGTCGTCTGCTACTCGATACGAATTAACGCACGCGTATGCAAGCACTTGTAATCAGTAATAGTGAGAGCACCTGTGACATCAAAACATCCGGGCTCGTCAGCTCATTAGCATAATACTCACCTAAAAAGTTCCATTTTTAACATTAAATTACGGACTTAATCGTTATGAAATTTTGATTCTGTTTGCACCGCTGGGTCTTTTAGAATTAAAAGAACAACATATAAAAAAAAAAAAAAAAACGGTAAAATGCCCTTTTAAGAGTGAGGAACCTGATTAACAATGTAATTCTCTGGATGTTAGGTTCTTATGAAAACAAGTTTCCCCTATATGTATTTTCTGTTTGGACATTATAGAAGTAGTCAAGTAAGAGCTAGTTGCCTGCTTGTGTGCAGGAGGTAGATAAGCAAACGTTAGAATTGAGATGAAGTGTATTTGCACAGCTTACACTTTGTTTTGTCTTCAGTTGTTTGTTGTTGTTTTTTTTTTCACTTGCAATTTATTATGTTTTATGCTAGAATGCTCCCATTATGTCATACAACTCATAGTGTATGTATCATTGTTGATATTTTGTTTTCTTTCTTTCTTTCTTTTTACAGAGAAACAGGGTATTACTAATACTGTAGATGAGAAAAATAAATGTAACAAATAAAGTCTTTGAGATGTTAGTATTCCATCTTTCTGCCAATATACGTATGATAAATTCTTTCAGTACTGGTTTGTTTGACTGCCTGAATACAGAATTGATATATATACACTATACTGGAGTAAGTAAAATATGAATTATTGTGAGGTGAGGTAATTTCTTCCAAAAATTGCATTTCATTCCATTGCCAAGCAAAGAACATTGAATATCTGAAGCAAAAGCTTGCATGATATAATTTCTATATGCATGGTATAGTAAGGATGTATATCTGCATTGGATAATCAAAGTTTAAGGACACAAAATGTGAGTTTCATCCAAGACAAGGACATGAATGTATGAAGTGCTCATGTCTTGTCTGGATACTGGATAAAAGTTCATTTTACCACAATCAGTTGTAGTTTTATCCAGTTGACATTCCAATCAGATTGAATCTTTTCAGGGATTTGTCTGGATACTGTAATTTCAGTTCTGATGTTTTAGTCAAAAATTGATGGTTGCCTCTGAATCTGGAGCAACCAGGAGTTAGTGCCGAATAGGCAAAACTTAGTAAAGCTATGTTTTTGTTGCCCAATGTGGAATTTAGATGATGCACCCATGTCAGGCATTTTTAATGCATTTATGCTACATGTTGGTGGTGAGGTGACTCAGTTGAGGCATCTGCTTCACAATCAAAGGGATTTGGGTTCAAGGCCCATATGACTATGAAATATAATGTATATTGTCATGTATCATATAAGCATATTGGAGTACAAATACCCCTCAAGTGTGGGTATATTATTGTCTTCCAATCCATCTTTTTTTTTTTTTTTTTTTGTCTGTTCAGTTTATCAAGTGCTTCCACTTTGTAATTGATTCAATGCAATTTTCCTTGTCATGCATGATACGACTTCCATGTCTAAGAAAATGTTTATGCAGTTAAATGATTAAGTGTAATATATATATATATATATATATATATATATATATATATATATATATATATATATATATATATGACATGAAATTCACAGATTCATGTAATAAAATATCATGTTCATATATGTGTATCATGTGTGTGTTTAATGTTTTGGTCTACAGTTCACTAAGACCTAGTTGGGTTTGTGTGTGTGTGTGTTAGCCATAAATACTACATTTCTCTTGAAATTAGAAGAGATGATGATGTCATCCTCACACAATTTTCCCGTTTGTGTTCATATCTATTAAAATATGAAGACATCAATGTGCAGATATCACAACACTCATATTATCTTATCTTATCTTATCTTATCTTATCTTATACAAACGTGTATTTATAAATATTTGTATTTCTTGTATCCAGCACCAGTGCTGAAGGATTATAAAAAAAAAAAAATAAAAAAAAAAAAATATATATATATATACATACATAATGGCAGCAATGGGCTAAAACTAAACATGGCAGGGTGGTGCAAGGAGAATTAACCCACTGAGGGCAGGCTGATTTTGCTACATACTTTTCCCATAGACCCCTGCCCTAGTAGATAGAAAGACAGACAGAAAGAAAGATAGATAGATAGATAGATAGATAGATAGATAGATAGATAGATAGATAGATAGATTGATAATGTACAGACTGTTTATCAATTATATATCATGAAGACTCGTACGCAGGTCAATTGGAGACTTGGGAAGTCTATGTCATGACCACCTCATTACAGCTGCAAAATACATTTAACATTTTGAACAGTTTCGGAAAAATGTGTGAAATACATGTATCGCAACCCAATGACTTTTTTTCCACAATTGTGTTATTTGACCCTGTTTGACCCTGTTATTGGACCCTGTTTATTTTACCCTGTTTGCAAAGTGAATATGAAGTTGAGTTATGTTAAAGATACAGCAGTGCATATTGTGCTTGTTGTCTTCTTATATGATGAAATGGGAATGTAAGCAAAGAGACTGAGATTACAAGAGCTAAAACATAACAAGTAGGCAAGTGAGTTTGACTTGTTCTGTACGTCCACTCTTTTAATATATCATAGCAATATATGATATGTATATTTCATTCACACGACTGGCAGGAAAGTTACAAATTAATGCATAATATGATACCTCACAAACTTATATAATTCATATAAAACATGTATGTACGTCCAATATTCATCCTCCGTACAGGTACGTACACATTCCGTTTTTTCAGTGTATAGATCACGTCAAAGTGCATACATGTACCAATGAAAATGACAGTCCTGTATCGGGAAAAAAAATTAAAAGGCTATCGAGACCATGACAATTTGTGATATCACAATGCCACAAATATTTGTTAACGAGCAAGCAGCATAATTTATGGGTAAATGAATATGAATACAAAAATCCACAAATTATCTCCACAAAATGAATATTAATAAAGGAAGACCAGATTTGTTGTACAAGAAAACATTAAAAAAAAGACATTCAGCTGGAAATAGAGATGAAGGCACTGAAGTTCCATATAGTGCATGTATATAGAAGCATATGAAAAACCCTGTACAGTACATGGGTGAATCTTGAACAAACAGAAATTTAAGAGTAGAATGATGATTTGGTATGCAACACTGACTTTTAGTGGTGTTGTTACTTCAGGAACATTCTGCAGTGTTATTTTAATACTGATGAAGTGATTTTTAGTACCATAAACAGGTAGGTACAGAATGTCCACTGCATGTCATACAATTGCAGCTACCAGTTTACATTATGTACATGTACAGTATGACTACGGCTTGTAATAGCGAACAGTGCAAATTGTACCTATCACACCAAAATGAGCATCAAAATGTAAGTGTAGGTGCAATGTCATCCAATGTGCCTCAAGAATACAGAGTACGATGAGAATATCCAGATTTCTTGAGATTGTCATATATTTGTCACATATTTGTCCACATATTCGTTAATACTGTCCTCTATTAATAAGCTGATACAGACCCTGTCACACAACTTGACCGCAGCAAGGGGGAAAAAAGATGACCATAAAATGAAATATACAGCTTGAGTAAATTACACATAAGTGTCCAACTTTGTGATTTTGATTGGCTTTATTATCATTTGATCTGTTTTTGATGCTATAAAATGCAACACATGCACCTGACAGTCATTCCTTCATTTGGCTGAAAACAATTGTCTTCAAAAAAACAAACTCTGTGTTTCAAAAACTATCAGAGGTTGCAGAGCAGAGTGTAAAATTTCTTGCGATTGGAGAGTTTTTATGTTGAAAAGGTTTTTGCTCAACTGTAAGTATGCTGTGTAAGTGCTTGCAATTTTGTCCAATGTAAAATCCTGGCAACTCAATACTTCAAATACTGACTGAATTTACGTGTAACACCAAGACTGAACTTACGTCCTACATTTGCAAATTGTTAACTAAACTATAATATATTTGCACCTCCCTGATAGTCACAACACACTGGTAATGTTAAAACAATCAACTATTTGATCGAGGTAAATGTTTTTTAGACAAATCACATCCCAGCTCATTCCCATATACACATCTGCACTCTAAAATGCGTAGATACCACACAACAAAATAATATAATAGATGGAATACTTATTGGACCAATTAACATTACGTTCACATTACAGGCAAGGGCTCGGAATTTTACAATGTTGTTCAACTGTGGACACACTTTGTGTGTGAACAAGGCCACCTCAATACCAATCTTATCATCCATGTTACTCGGAATGGCAGTTGTTCAAACAAGCCATAGTAAATCAGAACACATTCTTAAAGTGAAAACCAGCATACTAGTTGGTACAAATAGTATGCATGCTTACTGGAGCCTCACAAACACAATGGCATGTTGGGGGAAAAAAATAATGCTTGGAATGATATTGAATGAAAACAAAATCTCAAAATACTTGATCGGAGCAAATGAAAACAAGTGCTAATTGACACAATATTTGAATATATTTCCAGTATTGGCATATAAAGTTCATTCAAATATCCAAATGCACCATATCTTGCTATTAGCCCTACAAGTTATAGATGATAACACCTCCATCATCTGATGGATGCATCTACATCATCACACATACATTGAGAATTTTATTTAGTCCAAGTTAACCGTAGACAGAAAAGTACGAACATACCCTATCGCATCCATTACACACACACCCTGATAACTTTTCCATAATAACACTGAAATTCGTGGCATCAAAAATCACAGCAGATATTTACGATCATAGAACAAAGAGGAATTTGATGGCCACAAATTTCTCTTTTTCCCACAGACTGCAAAAATGTGACATTATACCTTGTATTTCATTTGGCAAGGAGTCTGCAATCATTTTCTGTAGCTGCAGCAACATTAAGACTTTTAGACACATGTCAAAGTCTTCACATTCTCAGAGGGATGCGCACTTGTCCAGAACATCTTCCCCTATCTCACTCCCAGGCAGATGCGGTGTAATCTGGACTGGTCCATATTTCTAAAAGTCACATCAGTTCCCCTTCCACAGCATGGGTAAGTTTCACTTCAAGAGGAACTCGGCTTGGCCCGGCCGAAACCCCCTCGTCTTGTTGATAAACTCCTGGTAGGATCGCTTCAGGTCCTCATGCTTCTCAATCCAGCTCTTCTTCTCCTCCTCCTCCTGCCTCACTTCCCCCTTCGTCTCCTCCACCTTGGCCTGCCAGCGCTTGATCTCCGCCCGCAGCGCCTCGATCTCGCGGGCGTGGGCCTCGCGCACCTTGCCCAGCTCCACGGCTGCGATGTGGCGCTCCTCCTGCTGGGCCGCCAGCACAGCCTTGATGCGCTCCTGCGTCTTGGCTTCCTTCAGCTCCTTGAGCGCCGCCGCCCTCTCCGATGCCATGCGCTTGGCAGTCCCTGCCTCTCTGTCGGCCGTCTCCCTGTAATGGTTCAGAGATGCGCGTCAGTGCCATGATAGGAAGGAAGGAATCTTGATGAAATGCCCAACACATTAATTTCATTCACAAAGTGTTTTGAGATGAAATGGCAGACAAAGTGATATTACTAATATATGTAATATTAATAATACCCCCTGGGCAATTACCCCAGACCCTTCCCCTGGCCCTAATCCTAATCCTGAACCCAATCGGCAGCCAGTCAAATTCTGAAATTATATGATGTCACTTTTCACAATATAACAATTTTGATCCTCAATGCATTATTCGTGTATTTGCATATTATGACCAATCGCTGGCCAGATGTACACTATCTGGTAATATGGTAGAGCATGAACTGTGACATCACACACTTTATATATGCATCAAGAAGGATTTGCAAGAAAATGTGTCACATGCTGAATATGCACACTTGACAGTTTGATTTCATAGATCACTATTTAGAAAAGCCAAAGTACACAATCATGAATTATTCATGGTGTGGTCATTTAAATAACTGACATCATACAATTGTAACAAGGAAAACTGACTGGATGTAGTATTTTTAAGTGTCTCAAATTAACTAAAATAGGACAGACAAACACAATTTTACACATGACATTGACAATGTAATGAAATTATTCACTCAAGCCATTGGTCAGAATACATACAATGTACTATCAATACAATTTAGCAGACCATGCCATGGTAAGCCAACAATACTTTCCCTTATAAAATTGACACAGGATATGTCCAAGATATACTGATTGCCCACAGTGATCATCCATTTAATTCATGTCGAGCAAGTTTGGGCATTTAGAACAACAAATTTTTCTAGTCCCATCCAAACTTTCCTTGTTCAACTGACATTTCAGCACGAGATGTGTGGCAAATACAGGCATGTCTTAACTGAATTTTTCCCCAAGCCTATAACTGTTAAGTTTAATACGTGCACAGGTCATTACGTGCTGGATACCATAGATGATGTGACCCAGTTTACATGGGTTGCTTTTTACCCACTTTTACCAAAGAACTCCAGGCTCAAACCTAGGACCTTTTCACAAAATTACATAAGACCCTTGTTTAACACCACCAGCTGACTCAAAACTGCCTGCGTGCGATCTACATTGTAAAACTCCATGGTTCACCCCTAGTACCTTGCCACTTGTTCTGCTGCCAGCCTCGCCTTGGTGATTTCCTCCTGCCGCGCCTTGGCAACCGCCTCCTCCCGCTCCTTGTCCTTGTGCGCCGTTACCTTCTCCACCGTCTCCCGCAGGATAAGCTCTCCCGCCTCCTTCTCCCGTTTGACCTCTTGCTGCTGGATCTTCTGCATCTCTCCCTCCACGCGCAGCGCCTCTTCCTGAATGTCAGAAAAAAGTCAAGGAATAAAAGCAGTAAAGAGGTAATCGCACATTTTTGACTGGATGTCAGTACAGTGGAGTATGATATTTGAACTTGTAATTTCATCTACATATATATACAGATAATAGGGCCCAGGGCATTATCACTGTACACTACAGGGAAAAGAAAAGGAGATAAAAATACAGAAATCGTAACTACTCACTAGTTTCAGTAAAATAATCCTGTAGCTATCATAACACGTAATATCAATGCACCACTTCCAGCAAACAGCTTGTTTCTTTAATCCATTAGAACATCACTTTACAATATCACTTATAATTGAAATTTATATGGAACAAAACATTCAGAATTAACAGGTTGCCCACTTGCCCAGATACTTTCTGCTTGTGAGAAAGAGGTACACGCACGTTGTAGGAACAAAAGAATAGAACATGATGGGATGAGATTTTGGGTGATATTGCATGTATATTCTCCTGTTTTTTCTTAACCTGTTTCATCTTAACCTGTTTCATGGCTACAGTCAAAGATCCTCCCAGCATTTTTTTTTTTCATTCTCTGCTTTATTCTCTGGCCTATTCATGTTGTTGTTTCTGCTTCTTCCATTTGTTTCAGTTTGCATTAACAGACAGGCAACCTGCACTAAACAAATCAATTTAAAACTTCTCTCATCAGATAGAGAGCTATTAAAGCAATAGAATGCCACAATGATCAACTCATGGTGACAATTTATAACACATCACAATAAGAATATGTAAAGGCTCATAAAAGGGATCGTACAGTTTTGGTTGAGACCTAATTTCAGGTTTCTCACATTTTTGGGTGAAATAATGAGAAACCTCTTCTTATGAAATATGAAAGAGCATGTAATTCTATGAGGAATTCAATGTTTATTTGATGAAAATTGGTTTTGAAATGGCCGAGATATCCAAAAAGAGTGATTCTAATAAAGTGTGGGACCCACACTTTATTATGATCATTTTGTTTTACTTTGTTTTTGGATGTTTCAGTTATTCCAAACCCGATATTCATCAAATAAACTTTGAATTCCTCTTAAAATGGTATGCTCTGTACTATATCATAAGTGTTTTCTTGGTATCTCGCAAAAAGTTAAAAGCCCAATTCTCATCTCCACCAATATTAACTCAAACACTATGATGATGCCACTAGCACTAAAGAATAAGTCAATATATAAATAAATAAATAAATAAATTGAAAAATGCAAATACATAAAATAAACCAGTAATAAGGACAGAAACAAAACAATGACACGACATAGACTAGAACAAAGCTTGAATAACATAATGTAGGTTTGTCCTCACATTTGCAAGATACTTTTCTCCTGCAAGTTTTATCTATGAATCTAACTCATTTCCAAATGCTAAATAAACTGGCAAGAATGAGCACAAGGCCCTCACCTTGATGGCTTTCTCATGGGCAATCCTCAACTCCTTGAGGGCTTGCTCCTTCGCCAGCACACCTTCCGCCCGGCATTTCTCCAGCGCAATGTTCTTCACGTGTTCTGCCTGTTTCCACACCTCCTTCTCCGCCTCAACTATTGCTTGGGATTTGTCCTTTGAGGCGCTGTGTTCCCACTTGGTGTGGATCTCCTGGCCAAGATCTGTGCAAAGATCAAAAGTTTTGAGATTCTCACTGAAGTGAGGCACTTACAACGCTAATCATGGGATTTAGATTACATCATTTATATACAGTAAAACTAAACAGTACTATCACAGTAGGCCTAGGCCTATAGCCTAGTCCTAACATTAGCACAAAGTCTAAAGAAAATTCCACAAAATTTCATTTTCTAAATCTGAAAAGTAAGGGCCTAGACCTATTGTATTCATTTGATACGTTATCAACATTCTAATAGATTTTTGTAGACGTCTAACGGATGTTAGTTAGTAGTACTCTACTCCTCTGCCTTCTGAAAGAGGTAGTTCCTCTAGACCGTGTCTATCCAAACATTTGAAGGAATGTTTTCATTCTGCTCGAAAAAAAAAAAATATGTTGAATTCTTATGTAGAAATAGAAATACAACAATCATATCTTATGGTAACTGTTAGACTTCTAGATTCTATATCCCTAACGTTAGGCTTATTCACAAAAACACTCCTTGAATAAATTATTAGTGTAACTTTGTTTTAGCAGAAATCTAGATCTAGGTAGGCACCCTAGTCGATCTCACTTACCGATGATTTTTCTGTGAGCATGTATTTGAACTTGCACTGGTCTTGTTTCTTCGTAACGTTTCGGAACATTCTCAAAGCGAGGAGACCGATCTGGAGTGAGTTGTTGTTTCGTTTTCACTGCCAAGGCCATCACTATTACACAATTTCCTTGCTATCACTGGACCAAGTAAGAGTTGGGCTGCTGATGTTCCCTCTTCGACGAGGCTCCAGCTAGCTCCAGGTAGCGTATACGCGGTGTGGGTCAACTTTGTGTCAACAGGATCATCAATTCGTGACGTTACCTTGCTTCGTTTTCTACTCTATATGTATGTGAGTCCTGCTTCTCAATGACAGCTGACGAACACCACTAATGAAATGCTTACTTGGAATGATAAACTTGTTGGATGTCGATGTCAAGCAAGCACAATTCCACCTTTTCACACGCCAGCGGTAAATTCCTGAACACCCTACCGGTCCACTACCCAATAACGACAGCCAGTTGCGCCGAAACCCTAGGCGAAACACCAGCGCTATGAATGAGTGAAGCACGGCACACCGATTCGCAGCTTCAACACATGAATGGAGGAGCACAAACACCTCTAGTAAACATGATACACAATACACACACACACACATCCCCACTTACCATACCACCACGTTGTAGAGACGCTCAATTGCCGTGTCCATAGCAACGGGCGACGCTGTGCGAATCACTCAACTGTGTAGTGGCGACCACTACGGACACCTAACGATTGTAAACTCCTTTCTACTCAAAAGAATTTCTTGAGCACGCATTGCGGTTGATAGAAAGTACACAACACTCTTGGACTCTTTTGTTTGTTTGTTTTTTGCAAAATGAAATAAAATATACGAAACATGAGGACTATACCTATTCATATTTCGTTATACAATGTACTGCAATTAGTTGAATGGAACCAGTTGATATTGAAGTCAACGGAATATATTTGATCAAAAATAGATCAAGCAGCTCCCGGTGCAATGAACGTGATGGACATTAAAGGGGCATTCCAGACGATTTTCATATTTAATTTCACATCATGTAGTACATGGATAGTCAGTTTAGCTAATTTATAGATGTTCAAATGTAAAATTCTGAAAATCATCCGGAGGTCCCCTTTAATGTCTAGGTATCTGTATTTCTTCTTGTCATAATATTTTTAAACAATACCATGTTGTAAATGTGATGAATCATGTACGGACATTTCTTTATAACTCAAACGATGTGAGCCATAAAGAGATGATGTGTAAAATCGACTAACCATCACCGTTGTTCGATAATTATCATACACACTTTATGCGTGTAAGACACTTAGTATGCAAAGTACTCAAAATATTCTGCCCTCAAGCTTATATCTTGGCGATCTAACATGATTGAAGTTTTGATTTATTATTATTAGTCGTAGTATTATTATCATTATTATTATTATTAGTAGTAGTAGTAGTAGTAGTATCATTATTATCATATTATTATTATTATTATTATTATTATTATTATTATTATTATTATTATTGTTATTATTATTATTATTATTATTATTATTATTATTATTATTATTATTATTATCATTATCATCATCATCATCATCATCATTATTCAGCAAGGAATTATCACTTTCATTCTTCCTCTCAGTTACAGCTCTTTCATCTCTATCTCTCACATTCTTACTTTCGTCCTGCCATTGGTATTGAGACTCACTGCCTTTCTCAATACGCGGTGTTATTATCATTTTAATACCGATTTGAATGATGACGTACAATGACACTGCTTTCATACAGCAAAAACAAACAAACAAACAAACAAACAAAAAACAAAAATCAAGCAGCCATATTGTCACGAACATAACTAACAATACAGCCAGGTTCAGTCCGTCAAGTTGTGCAAATTTTGCTCCAAAAAATTAATTATCTTATCCTAACTCAAATAAAATAATATAACTTTGAGGTTTACTATACGTATTCTATTTCAGAAGAGATTAGATGGATCTTGATAATTTCAGCAAGTCTGCACAAAATGAGAAAATATACAGAAGATCAGGAAATTGCAGACACTGGGATGAGAAACTTTAATCTTGTATTCTTCCGACATGTGTTGCCAAGTTAAGGATCGACCACAAGTTTAGCAATATAGGCTTCTGTAATTCTGTAATATGTAAATCTTGTAACCGAAATAGCAAATCGTATAATCTATTGTATGTAAACAAAGAAAGGCTCAAACGAATGAGTTGTTTTTGTATGGTTGTTGGTTGTTGTTGTTGTTGTTGTTGTTGTTTTTTGTGCTATATGAAATACTATAACAATGAATAACAAAGATATAAAAAAAACATCAGACCACAAAAATATGAAATCTAGGGATTGGTGAGTTGATACGATCAATCCTATACCACTATTATAGATGACTGCAAATAATAAGACAACCCATTCTCTCCGCAGATTGTCGTTAATACTGTAATCCTGCTCTCTTGTGCAATAATGCCGAATTAGAATATTGATATCTTTACTTGCTTTTTTTAGGTATCATGGCTGTAATTATAATGATATCTTTTTTAATCGATTTGAATGTGTGGGTTTTTTCTACCATGTAGCAAAGAAAGAGAAGAACACAATAACCTTATTCGGTAAAAATAGGTTGAGACAACTAAAACGCAGAATTTCTTGAAGAAAAAGTAACCATCATAGTAAAACATAGACCACATCCGTAACAAAATTTACATAATTATTCAATACAACATCAGAAACTCAGAAAACATTGCACGTTGGTTGTCATATGCATATATAGTGATCATCTTTGGAAGCAGAATGATATTTGTAAGCATTGTGCAGACTGTTCCACAAGTCATGACTTTTTTGTTTTCACAAACACTATATTTGGACATAACACTTGCCGAATGTTGTAACTTTCACATCATCTCTACATAGAGGAACGAAGGGTGACAGTTAATTTGTATTTTACATATTTTCTCCATGTGTGTATACTGAAAACATTAGAATACAAGAATACGGTGCATACCATATGATATTTTTGTGTTTATCACAGTGATTTCATGCATAATGATCGCATACTTAATAATTTGCAATCTTTTGTGAAGCCAATAATCAATCTTTTTTTATCGTGCTATCAATCAAAATTCGGAAAGTGAGATAACAACCTTAGGTAGCTGCAGTTAATTATTGCTGCATCGATCCTATACCTTAGTAATGCAGCAAAACATAGTTAAAGGGGCATTCCGGACGATTTTCATAATTTCACATCATGCAGTACATAAATCGACAGCTCCATGTATAGATTCGTGGAATTTATTGTGGTCCTTGAGCAGAGAAACCAATGAATTTAAAATCTTAAACAAATTATACTGAACAGTGTTGATGACATCAGAGCCTCTTATATTTCAGAAATGTAGCAGTGTAATTCCATTACAATACCACTTGCTCAACAAGTTCACCTGTGAAAAATATATGCATGCCTTCTTCTTTTGTTCTGCTTCCTTGAGCCCCAACTCAAACATTCTTATGGTGAGGCTGCCATGTCATCATCCTTGTTCATTGCAATGTGTTATAAATTTTGAAAACATTCTTATTCCTCATCCCAATCACTATAAATTCAAAAACTCTGTACTCAGTTTAACTAATTTATAGTTGTTCAAATGTAAAAGTCTGAAAATCGTCCGGAGGTCCCCTTTAACAGTTTCATGATAGGAAGAATTAACCTCCTATTGCATAGTGACACAAAGTTACGGCTTTCGCCAGTGTTATACATTTGAGCTGACCGCGCGTGTAAGGTTTACTTTTACATAATCCGAAAGAGAACAAGAAACTTTATTTGGATAATTATATTTTACTTTGGAAGGGACGTTCTAAAGGTGGCAAATGTCTTTAACGTGCTTGTACTGTATTCATTTTTTTTTTTTTTTTTTTTTTTTGAGCAGCGTAATGTGCGTCAGGTTGACTTTGAAAATACATTGACTCAGGTATTTGTTGTAAGTTATATAGTACACTACTTAACTTAGTCGTGCTGTCGACCGCATTTCAAGTATACAAAGCCGAATTAGGGCAGATGCCTTATCTAAAGAATGTATACAATCATTAAAATTGTGTATTTACAATAATGCATTATACGTCCCCGATTTTATTTTATCATCAGTGGAATAGCTGAAACAATAAAGTTTTCATTCTTTCACTGAGATTTAAACGTGTATTGTATCTCCCATTCAAGTTATGAAAGTTTATACATTCTGAAAGTATGCATCGTGACATTATCATTTCCATCGGTCTACTTCGATGAGTACTCAAAATCATTAACAGAACGACGTATAACTTTTGAAACATCACAACTGCAAACATTATTGTTGTGTTCAAAAGCAAACAGTGCGTTAATTCATTCCTTGATAGGTAAATCTCTAAGTCTAGGGGGAGGGTATTACAATTTATTGAATATAAAAAAAATCTATATTCTATCTATTAACATGTACACAGGTATGTACTCTATAATTTCGCCTGTGAATATGTGTTCAGAGTCCATCCATTGTTGTTGCTGTTTTTTTTTTCCACTGGCGTTTTCTTTGAGAACATCCTGCAGTTTGAATTGTTGGCTTGTTTCCGTTAATAATAGATAGAAATTAAGTTCTTACCTCTACACTTACACTTCCAGCTATCACTAGCATTTAATCATCAATGTATACATAAGACTATAACTAGCGACGAGTGTATCTAATAGAGAAAGGTTGACTCAGGTCGTTTCCGTGCCGCTGAGGGCATTGGCAAAATCTATTGGCTGAAAGACAAGCGCAACCATGTTTCCTGCATCGGCCAGTTTTCTTTCCACCTGCAAGTGAGGTCAAAACGTTAAAGTGTATGATAACACAGTATTCCCAAATCAAAGGGTCAAAATAAAATGAAAAGATGGGTAATGATTATTATGCCAACATATGGTTATCGTTTATCAACAGTTTTATCGTTTGTTGTAGTGGTCATAATCGACTTGTAATTAAAGTAAACCAGCATTCATTTATCAGGCCCATAAGTTTGCAGTGGGGTGGGGAAAGTTGAGGGGGTGCAAAGGAACCCCCAAACAAAATTAGATTTATCTTTAATCATGCGACTGTTTGGGGTTGTTGATTGTAAATAACCAGCGTATTCGTCTACTGTTTTGACTGAAAAAAAAAATCAAAATAATCTCCCCAAAGTGAGCATCACAATGAATTTCAGTTAAAAATGAAATACAAAAGTTCCCTGACGTGGGAGGGAATACTCAGTACCAAATCACAACGTAATACACCGGCCGCATGACTTTGTTACCTCTGCAGTGGTAAGACCGGCGGAGACTGGTGTCATGTTTATCTGAGTGAGTGCCCAATTTCCTAACTGCCCATCGTTGGTGACACCGGGTACCTGTTGTCTAGAAGGGATACCACTCCTCGCCACGAGCCCTTCTGTAGAAATGTGTGTCACCTGTCAAAAATGATGCACAGAAAATAAGGTTGTTCACTTTATTGTATTGGTAGATTTATCTTCATGGATATTTTCCCTAAGGATGCTTAGTGATCTTTAAAAAAAGCCTATTAGTAATGTCGGTATTTCAACAGTGAACTGCATCTTCAGCTCTTTTCCTTTTAATTCATGATTCACAATGTTAAAAGTCATGTTCTAATTTCAATATGTTTAGGTCATGATGACGTCGTTGCTTTAATATTCAAACCGGGCTTACGTTCATGTTAACATTCTGCAGTCTTAAAAACACTTTGCAGATAATCAGGTGTTTGTTAAATTGTTGTTTGTTTGTTTGTTTTTTGCTCTCATAGATTGTGTGACCCATACACCATTTCAACGCAGTAAATGTTTTGCAATTCATGCAGCCAGCTTTAGGCCGGGACGTCTTTTGAATCAATACTTGTATTGAGCTGAATTGTATTGAATGACAATGTAATGTAAACAGAAATACGCGAATAAGAGCTCTCGTCTCTTCCGTACTCAAAAGCGTAAGGATGCTGGGAGAATCCAACTCTTTGAATTAGCTTAGACGTCTTGTTTGGAACAATGAGACGATTATGCGACGATTTAAGAATGACGCCTTGGTAAGCATGTCCTAAACAAAGTGAGTTCATACTGGATCAATAGAATCGCCTTGCCTTCTGGCCTCCTTGGTTTCTCTTCCTCAATATCACTCCAGTATTGAGTTTCGACAATAAGTTGTCTAATCCTTGAAGCACTTTGCCTTGCCTGGAGGCGATCTTGAAATTCATGGTTAACTTTTGTTACCATTACCGATAGTATCTTGATTGAACTGATTTACTCTTAATGTGAAGATGGTGGACTATAATAATGGTATACGATAACTTGCCTTTATTCATTTATACTGTCACATCATGCATTCAGATTCCAGAACATCCTTTCAGGCAAGATATGCGTCAATTATTTCCCATATGCAAACATGCACGAATCACATACAAAATAAGTCTTAATCTTTTTTTCTTTTTTTTTTCCTTTTTTCAAGCTTAAATTGGCCTCTGAACAGGTTGCTGCCTAAGTTTACTAATCATTCGAATATTCTCGAAGAGAATGAAGTCTCACATGAGATAATGTCACTCAAATGTGATTGAAAACGCCATTTCTTTCATAATGCTGATGGCAACGAATGCAGTGGTTATTCCATACACAGAGTTGACATGCATTCGTACAACACTGGGAGATGCCTATGCCTTAATAACACATGAAGAAAAAATAAAAACAAATGAGAAATATTATAAGCTCAGTAAAGATTTCTATCGATAATCCCTACAAAGTACAAACAGACATGTATGAGACGAAATTAAAACATTCCAACGTATTATACGTATGTCCATTGTCTGATAACACAATTTCGGCTCGGCTGACCTGCATCTACTTTCACTTCGTTATCCTTTCTTACACCATGGACCCTACAGGGTCAATGCTTATACTACACCTCATTTCCAGCAAGGGTCAATCCCAGTTTGTCCAAGGTCAGTAATGTTTCCAGCGGTCTTGAGATGTATGACATAACACCGTATGGGATCTTCTTGATGTACAACGACACCTGGGCATACATTTGAAATTCATAAAAGAAGAGGAAATAGAAAGTTGACATACTTGATAGTGCATGTGGTAACCCAGCTCTTTGTAAGGTGTGACCATGCTGGATATACGTTGATCTTATTTTCCGCATGAAAGTATAACACTTCTGAATTTCACTGCATATCTTATATTGGAGAAAGATTACAATGCATTGGAACTTGTCAAATTCGTAAAGTTTGCACCAAATTAGAAACGAATTCACCAAATTTGCTGACTTGAGAGATGAACGGGAACTTTACTTTCTACAACGTGTTACAAATTTAAAGGGACTGTTCAGTACTGTTTGAGGTGGGGATTCATGTTTTGAACATTCTTACATGTAAGTGAGATAATGAGAAACTTCTTATGAGATACGAAAGTGCATGTAATTTTAAGAAGGATTCAACGTTTATTTGATGAAAATTGGTTTTCAAATGGCTGAGATACAAAAAAAAAGTGATAATAATAAAAGGCGACAGACCACGCCTTTTATTGGGATCTCTTTATTTCACCTTGATTTTGGATATCTCAGCCATTTCAAAACCGAATTTCATCAAATAAACTTTTGATACCCCTTAGAATTGCATGCTCTTTGACATTTCATAGAGTGGTTTCTGAATATCTCGCAGAACTCAATCAGAACTGTACACACCCTTTAAGACCGGTCATAAATTTAGCGAATTAAGAAGCTCTATTGAAAATTCTGGAAACAATACTATCGTATATGAAGAACAGGGGACTGTGATTTATAAAATCATTTTACCATATGAAATAGTAATGATTAAATACTTTTAAAATATAATGGTTATTGCATGAGAAACAACACTGAGCGATGTACAAGCGACAGTGTACAGTATGGGATTAATGGGTCAAGTAACAGTTTAGGGCTAATCTTAATCCTCTGTTTGGACACGACAGCGCCATAATAATGATGAACGTGGTATCTTTAAAGGACAAGTTCGCCTTCATATAAATAAGGACTAAGAGAATGCAGCAACATTAGTAGAGCACATCAGTGAAAGTTTGAGGAAAATCAGACAATTCGTTCAAAAATTATGAATGTTCGAAGTTCCAATGCCGCCATCGCTGGATGAGAAGACTACTATACAGCTTGTGATGTCGCAAGAAAATAAACATTAAGAAAATTCAACATATTTTCACTTTGCTCGCATAATAAAAGAGCACTTGACATCACTTGCCTCTTTCAGAAGGCAGGGGAAATAATGTTATCCTTAACATAAGTCAGTAACAAGTCGAGGGAATGTGTACTTTTTGTTTTAAATGAAATTTTGTGAAATTCTCCTTATGATTTTCCTTTATTGTTCTATGAATACGCATGTGACATCATACGCTATAGTAGTCTTTTCATCCAGCAATGACTTCACAGAAAATTTAAATAATATTGTTACATTCTCTCAATTAACATGTATATGAAGATGAAAATTATCCTCTGATTTGTACACAGTATTCACACAACCAAGAGTGCGATGAGTAAAGAATGGACGCGCGAACATGATCGGACGGGCACTCACTGGAAAGAGCATGCATGCATTGCACTGAAGAGCAACACAAATCTTTTCATATCACAAAAATTCATCGATGAGACACTTCATGTCATGAATTTGACAGTTACTTCAGGAATGGGAGTGACAGAGTACCAAGGCATGTGCCAGTCAAGTGGATTTGGGTGGGCGAAGAGAGTCATTTAGATTCGGTTTCATTTGGGGGAGATTCCTAGAACAAGAATTGTCTATAGAAAGAAGGAAGGGAAGATGAAGGAAGTTTGTGTGTGAATGATATGTAAATAGATAGATAGAGATAGATAGATAGATAGATAGATAGATAGATAGATAGATAGATAGATAGATAGATAGATAGATAGAAGGTAGATAGATAGATAGATAGATAGATGTAGGGATAGACAGAGAGAGGGGCAGAGAGAGAGAGAGAGAGAAAGGAAGAAAGATAGAGAGGAAAAATATGACCCATGTTGAAATAATATTCAGTTTAGAATTAAAAAGTAGTCAATGATATTTTGCCCTTAGGGAAAAGGAATTCGGCGAATACGCATACACACACAAACCTAAACGCTGTCAAACGATTAAAGTACAAGATATCATTGCTTCTTGACTTTGTTTATCAGATGAACTGCAACATTCCTGTTGTGAAATTTGTATACGAAAATAATGAAATTCTATGTAAATTAGTTTATGTTAAGATGATTCAAACTACATTGGGTATCAAAAGCGTTCATGAGGGCTCATGCCTTTTTCTCATGAGGATCAAAAAGGAATGACTATTAAATGAAATGAATAGATAAGTAAGTGAATGAATAATGAACAAATACATGGATACACAATCAAACAGCAAAATAAGAAGTTGTCATTTTATACCGAGTCGCCATCTGCAGATTGTAAATGTTGAAAAGCGCCCTCAGCGGCAGTCACCGCCTGCTCGTTGACTCGCTGGACCTCGTCACCGATGAAGAGATCACACTTGGCCAATTCGACTCCGAGCTCTCCAATGCTATTATCAAAATGCGCAACCGGAAGAGATGGGCAAAGAAAAGAGACAGGGACAGGAGACAGACAGACAAATAGACAGACAGACAGACAGACAGACAGGAGAGAGGAGAGAGAGAGAGGGAGAATTGAAGGATAAGCGCGAAACAAATTATGTGTTCGAAACAGTGCCAGTTTGCAGTTGAAGAAGTACTGTAGCAAAAAGTTCATGAGGTTTTATACTTTCGGGGTTATCTGAATAAGTTTGTTTTGTTTCTGTTTTGTTAGTGTAATGTGTAGATTTTGTATTGCAAAAAGATTCAATGATTGACAGTCTTTTTGTTATAATGATGCTTCCAAAAATAAAGTTACTTCTTAAAATCTTGAGTCACGAGGAGCAATAGGAACGTGCATACTAAATCTTATCATGAACATCATAAGAGATTTACACACAAAATGTGTGTGTTTTTTTTTAATGAAAGATATGAGGAGTGCAGCAAAAATATATAAATTGAAATGGAAGCGAGAGGTTTCAATAATGTGAGAGAGAGAGAGAGAGAGTCAGACAACCATACAGCGAGGTACATGGCAACAGCGATAGGGTCTCTGAGGAATTACAGGCGAGTGAGTTGTAATGTGCACAGATTTCACACAAATACCTTTGGACAAGAAATGAATTTGGCGTGGAATGGGTTAAGAGCATTCACGAGTTATTTCGTGCCTCTCACTGAGTATTTCTTTTTTCTCATGTATACTCACTAGACTTTGTTCTGTATGGTGACAAAGGTCAAGCTATTCTCCTTGAGAAGCTCTCGAGCTATCTCCACAGCTTTGGTGTCGGGGGACATTTGGTTACTTCGGAAACTCCTGACAAAGAGAAATAAAAAAAAAAAGAAAGAAAAAGTACACCTTGCGTTACAGTACTTTGCACACAATGAGAACTATGTCAATCATAATCATTACAGTTATGATGGTCACAGCCATTATCACTGAAGCATAGATCATTTCATGTCGAGATTGTCGGGTTATTACAACAGAATTTTTTAATGCTATACTGTTTATCCATGTCGGAAAAGGACATCGTATACAGTGAAGATTTATATGCGGATAAATTGAGGACTATACTACTGAGGCGATTGTAGTACAATGTATTACCTGATCGAGCTTACCAGGGAGGTGGTCCCTGAGCTTACACATTGGAATTGATATCATAACATGGGATACAAAGTGGATAGTGTGATACAAAGTGGGTAGTGTGCAAAACTTGGGGACATTTTTAGAATCTCGTAGGGAAAGTGTAAGGGGGGGGGGGGCTTAATCGTATGAAAGAGAAACCAATTTAGGCGGCGGCGTACATTATTGATTTGTGGAACCAATTAACCTTTTGAGTCTGCTGAAGGAAACAGAACTCGGAGGGGAAGTTAAACCAAGGAGGTATGAGAGAACGTTCTCTCATACCTCCTTGGTTAAACCTCTGCAGAAACGGATCATGTACAGTCCTGTATATAGTGCCAAAATTACTTTACACAGACAGAAGTTTACAGACGTGGTCGCCAATTCAGGCATTTAGGCAACACTACATCAATAACAACAAGGCATATTGTGTAAGCGGTGTCTATAGCATTACATGGTTGACACGCTGAATAAGAGGAACAAGCCAAACAATGGTGTTTGTAACATTATACAAGATGTACTGGACATAGTCAATTGAATGTTGCCATGCCTGCAAACGACAAAACTACTCAGAAAGAGCAGAGGTTTAAAGTATTTCTTTTTCATCTTTTGCTGTTCGTGTATGGACAACGAGCATGAATGCGCTGTCTCGGTTTCACCTCATCTATCATAACCAGATAACGGGGATCGTGGGAGAAGGGGGGGGGGAAGACTGGGGAGTTAACCCCCCTCCCCCCCCCCCCGCGCACACACACACACACACACACACACACATACCTTTGACTAAAAAAGAATGAAAAACAAAAACACAAACAAGAAAACCCACGACTTCCGGGATTCCCCATATATCATATTACAAAGTACATTAATTTGACCTTGAATAAACGTTTTGAAAGCGCAGAAGGAACTTTACTATCATAGCCTGAAGTCGTTTGAGTTATACAGTGGTCACTTCGACTCCAGTCAGATACCATGAAATGAAACACGGCAAACTGAAACCCTATGCGATGTAGTAGTAAAGTAATTGCAGAAGTGACTGACAAATAAACATAAACAGGTCTTACCCGATGGATGGTATACCATACACGATACTCTCGATATGCTGTTTTCCATAATAACAACGCTTGAAAACAAACGCTTGAAACAAAGCTTTTTAAGACTGAAGAGGTTGAACAACAAATAATCAAACTAAATCAGAATAATTTCTTAAATGATGCCACTGAGTATTGTAAACACCATTTTCTGAAAGCAGTTGACTGGGAGAGGCCCAGGGTGTATTAAATTATAATACAGTGTACTAAGAGCTGGGAACATGATGCAAGTATACCTCAGAAGATTATCAGCTACCATTTTTCCATTTAAAAACGGAAAGAAATACACTGAAGAAACTCACTTCACAAGGGAGTATATTTCATTCCCAATGTTGGCCGTCGGTTTGCATGGAGAAGGAGGAGGGGGTGCCGGGGGATTCCCCAATCTTGGCCGGAGGCTAGGCTGAGGCGGTGCCGGAAGTTCCTGCTTGTTGACGTTCGCGGGCCGCGGCTTTTGGTTCCCGCCGGCGGGAATCGGGGGAGGCAACTTCAGCGGTTTCCTGACGGCTTTCATCGAACCGGTTTTACTCGGCTCCGAAGACTTTTCGGCTTTCGTTTCCTTGGCCTTTGTGGGTGGTCCAGGCAGAGGTTTGTTGTTCAGTTTTCGCGGTGGAGAAGACGACCCTTTATCCGCGAGACCCGAATCGTTCGGCGCGGGCTTTTTCGTTAGCGTCAAGTCGCGCAGTTCGGATCGAAACGCATCGCGATCGGCTCTAGTGGTGAGGGGCGATTCCAGCAATGTCGGTTTACGGGGTGGAGAGCCGCTCCCGCTACTTCCTGTCTCAGACACAGCTTCTTCCACAGTCGGTTTCTGCGGAGCAGAGGCCTTAATGGGGAAGATGTATCCATCGTCGTCCACTTCCCGATTAGATGAGGACGAGTCATCCGTGCCGACATCGGCCGCTGTCGCCAGATCAACCCTCGACGATGTCAGTCTGGGACAGGGCCAGGAATTCGAATCGTCGTCAGTGGAGTTCGAGCATCCCATGTTCTCAAGGGCCTGGTACTGCCATAAGAGACGGAAGATATAGAAATCGTATAGATGGCAGTATCATATTACTGATTGTTAAAGGAAACGTATAATTTTGGTTTGAGACCTAATTTAGGGTTTCTAACATTTTTTGGTGAGATAATGAGAAACCTCTTATGAAATATTATGAAAGAGCATGTAATTCCATGAGGAATTCAGCGTATTATTTGATGAATATTGGTTTTGAAATGGCTGAGATATCCAAAAACAGAGCGATTCTAATAAGTGTGGGACCCAAACTTTATTACGATCGCTTTGTTTTACTTTGTTTTTGGATGTTTCAGTCATTCCGAACCCGATTTTCATAAAATAAACTTTGAATTCCTCTTAAAATGGTATGCTCTGTACTATTCATAAGTGTTTTCTTGGTATCTCGCAAAAAGTTAAAAGCCCAATTCTCATCTCCACCAATACTGTACCATCCCTTTAACATACACTTCTTACAGTACAGATATTGAGTGCTCATAAACATTATCCAATCTAAAATATGAGAATCAAAACAATTTTTGTCAACAAAATCAGCCAAATAATAGTTTGGTGAGAGTCTTGAAATGCTGAAAATTTGCACGTTTTCACGAAATCAAGGGTAGTTGTATGCGGGCACATAATATTACTTTGCACATGCAAACTAAATGAGGAGACTCATTTCATCGCTTAACATTACACATTAAATTCACTGTTCCATGACATTTGCGCTTGCGACAATATATTGCTTCCTTGAAATATCTGCACGCTATAACCTAAACATAAATCCTATCCACAAACATAACCCTAAACCTAATCCTAATTCTCACGTCAAACTAAAACCCTATCACAACTAACCCAAAATAAAACCCTAAGTCCTTGGAGAAAACGAGACCAGAGCAATTGCCGAGTCACCAAATTTACTGTTAGGAAATTATTTCGAAAGGAATACTGCGTTCAATCTATTGTAGATTAAATACCGCAACAATGATACCGGTTGAAAAGGGGTTTCAGTCATAAAAAGACTTCTGAGTGAAAAACAAACAAACAAACAAACAAAAACAACAGGTCGCGTCAACTGATTGTTTCGACTGTACCGGTTCGTGGTAGACAAGTTCATTTCGACGTTGAGGCACGGGCTTCTCGTTCCTCTCGCTGCCGCTGATCTCGCTTTCTTCGATGACCACCATGCTCTGAGCCGCGAGAGTGAAGCCGACGGTTGACAGGTCGCTTGTCGACGCAGAATAGGTTTTCTCGGGGTGCTGAATGCCCAGGGCTTCCATCAGCGAAGTATACCATTTGTCCCGCTGCAGGCTGGTGGGTATGTCAATACATAACGCATACAATATCATTGGAGGCAGAATTACAATCCTTAAAGGAGTCATATCATTAGAATCGAAGAGATCCGTGAAATAAGGGCTATAGACATGTAGTCACCTTACCCACCAGGAATCATAAAATCGAGCCTTTGGACCACCCCTTCACGATGCGAACAAGCGACAAAGAAAAAAAAATCCATGCACTTCCCCGATAAGATTATTGTTTGGATAGCCACGTTTATTTCCTGTTCATAGGTTTGTGTGTGAAATGTGTGCACATTTGGCTTATTGGCACAGAAAGGGTTGATTATGATACAATGTTGTATAATGCCACATGACTTAATTTTTATTCCGTACTACTTTTATCATACAACAGTTCACTTACAGATGTGATATACTTGAAATTTTTTGTTTTGTGTGCATACGATCTCGTTGTACTGATGATTTTATTATCATAATTTCGTTGGAAACGAAAATTAATGCAAACGAATGAACAATGAATAAGCTGTGCGATATCCATACCGCGCTGGTCCAAATATCACTGAGCCGGACAATCATAATATCTCTGTTCACAAGGTGCGTCTGACCAAGGAGGTTTGAGAAATGGGAGTAGCAACAGTCTCATTCCCTGATCCCATGTTTCATGCCGCCACTCAGAAATATTTTAAGTATGTGCGAAACTGGAGCTGCCGCACAGATAGGAAGACAATTGCTTCATGGGGCATTGCATCATGACTCGTCACTCTCAAAGGAAGATATGTCTTTATGATGGCAATTGCTTTTCGCCGTCCCTTCTTAGAAAACAAGCGGCACATTAATAATACATGCACGGGGATATGCGAATAAAAAGTGTACAAAAATTGATGAAATAAAAATCAAAATTACTCGTTTTTACATGACTTTACACTTATCTAACATAATTATAAATGAATAAAGAACTATACTCGAAAATTATACCATATCAGTTTCATTTGTCGGAAGCGATCGGAAAGATGATAAAATCGGCTTTGTAGTGAAGAGTACAGTTTCCAATATTTTCACGACATACAGCTCAGGTTTACTTTTGCACATAATCTTTGACGGGATTTACTTTTGTTTCATATGCTTTATCATTACGAGAAAATTCATTCTATTTGACAAATAAACATGCAGAATATAGACGATATAATGTTTGAGTTTAAAATGGATCTTCAGATTGCTCAAAAAGACGGTGGCATGGAACCCATATCATCAACTTACTTCTTCGTTACGCTTCGTTACGCTTAGCCAAGCAACTGTATTTTGCTAATCAGTTTGAAAAATGTAAGTTTGACATTAAGAGTACGTGGAGGGTGATAAACACAGCTTTGAAATCCACCATTGTTACAAATTCCCCTACTCATATTTTGAATGACGGTCATCAAGTTGATGATCCACAGGAAATGGCCTATGTATTTAATGATTACTTTGTTAACTTAGGACCTGACCTTGCCAGCAAAATACCAAATACCCAGACAACTTTTCATTCTTTTTTAAAAGACAGGAATGCACAAACCATGTTTTTCATTCCTATTGTTGAAGAAGAAATCAAAGAAATTGTTGATAACCTAAATATTAAGAAAAGTATAGGCAATAATGGTATTTCAGCTTTTCTTTTGAAGAACATAATAAATGAAATAATTTCTCCACTTACTTATATTTTCAATCAATCTTTATCTAGTGGCAAAGTCCCAGATAAAATGAAAATCGCTCGAGTTGTTCCCATATACAAAAAGCGTCCAAAAGAATTTGTGAATAATTACCGCCCGATATCTCTTTTAACCTCAGTTTCGAAAATTCTGGAAAGGCTTGTTTATAAACGAACTCTTAGATTTCTTGTTAATTGCAATATTCTTTCCAATTTCCAATTTGGATTCAGAAAACAACATAGCACAACTCACGCATTATTAGCCTTCATTGATAAAGTAGCTCATGCCTTAGATGATGCTTCCCACACCATCGGTGTTTTTCTCGATTTTTCGAAGGCTTTTGATACCATTGACCATTACATTTTGCTTTATAAGTTAAGCCATTACGGTATCCGTGGGAGGGCTTTAGAGTGATGGTTTTATCTCACAAACAGAAAACAATTTGTTTACATAAATGGTTATGAGTCAATTATGACGTCAATTTCTTGCGGTGTCCCCCAGGGTTCTCTTCTTTGCCCACTTTTATTCATCCTGTACATCAACGATCTCCAAAATTCGTCACAGATTCTTTCTTTTATTTGTTTCGCTGATGATACAAATTTATTTCTGTCTCACCGTAATCCCACTACCCTTGTAAGCATAATGAATAATGAATTGAAATCTGTTCAGTCCTGGATTTACCCTAACAAGTTATCATTAAATGTTGATAAAACACATTATATGTTATTTAGCAATTCTCTGCAAGTCATTCCTGATGATGTTAAGATTAATGATGTTAATCTAACCCGATTAGATAGTACCAAGTTTTTAGGACGTTACATCGATAGCGACCTCTCCTGGAAACTCATTTTAATTTTTTAAGCAAAATTTTGTCACGAAACACAGGAATTCTAAACAAACCGAAACATTTTTTGCCCAACCATATTTTGCAGATTGTATATTCAACCATGATTTCCCCATATCTTAACTATGGAATTCTTGCGTGGGGTAACGCATCCAAATACTTGCTGGATTCGCTTTTTCTTCTCCAAAAGCGAGCGATCAGAACTATTAATCATGCTGGGTATTTATCTCACACAAACGCCTTATTTCTGAAAAATAAGATTTTAAAATTGATAGACTTGTTTGATTATAACTTAGGTATTTTTATGTATAAATTTTCCTCAAAAGATCTTCCTGATTTTTTTTTTTTACAGATGTTCATAAGAAACAATTCTGTCCACCACTATCCAACTCGCCAGAGTGACGCTTATCACCTTCCACGTACTCGAACAATTTTCGCTAAAAACACAATTATGTATACAGGTCCAAAATATTGGAATGATCTCCCAACAGAAGTTAAAAGCTGTTTGTCATTATCATCCTTTAAGCGTAAACTCAGGCAGCATGTATTGAATAGCTACAACACACAAGTGCACTAACATTCCTTTTTAGTATGCTCATGGCTGTTCTGTTATACTACTCGGTTGTTGCCATGTGAACAGACTTATGCATATATACATTTAGTTACATGCTCTCTCAAATTCCTGTCCATCGGTGTTTTTCCTTCCACTTCTAGTAAGACCTTCGGTCGTGTCGCATAGCGTCCATAGTTTCCCCTTCTTTCTTTCTTTCCTTCTTTTTTTTTCATGCGGCATTGCAGCTGGCTGGTATATCACATATAGGAATTGCAATTGTTCATGTTTTCCATTTTTCGAATCTTTCCCCGTGTCTACGGAAGCCGGAATGTTTAAACCCTAAAATTATGTCCTATTCACAATATCACTCCCATGTCAAAATTGCTATTAGAGCAACTGCTATAGTGTGCAGCATGTGGTTACTTGTCCTCATTTTATCACACACATACATGTGAGAAGAATCTTCTGTACCCCCGAATATTAATAGTCATTCTCTTTTGTTTATCCTTACTTTTGGTCTTTAATTTTTCCCGTGCTCCTCATCCTGTACCCCACACTAGGCTTTTGTTGGGACCTACACTCAACAAGCTTTGCTTTTTAGTAGGTTCCATCGTATTTCTCTTTGCATCCTTTACTTTGATTGAAAATGACACATCTACCGCTATGTATTATGTTTGTATTCCTATTTCTTTATGTATGTATCCAAGCTGGACATTCTGTATTAGTACATTTTGTTATATCATGTATTCTTCATCGAGAAATACGAAAATAAAATTGAAATTGAAATCAAAGGCACAAGTGCACCTGTGGAATTCTTTTGTGCATCAATAGAAAAATGGCAGCTGTTTGAATAATTACAGCCAGTTAGAACTCCATCTCTTAAACCTCCTTGGTCTGAAAGCGCTCTCTTTTCTGGGTCCAGTTTTCGAAAATGGTCGGATCGATAAACATTTTGGCATTGTTTATAAGAAAGCATTATTTGTGTGTATGTTTGTCTACCTATTCCTGAGTGATGTGTGTTAGATTTCCCTTAACCGATCAAGTCATGGCGGAATTTTGAGTCGGAAATCACCATGTTGTCATATTCAGCCCACCACACATTCAACCATGCAACCGGTGCACGACTGTGGAGGTAGGCCGGGTGGTCATATTATTACACCGCACACTACAGCAGTATGCGATCAGACTACACAGCAATGCTTACAACTGTAATGACGTCAGTACATTATACTGTTACGTGATTGGTTGAAAGTCTATGACCGGTTCTAGTGAGAATTTGACCCAGTCGCACGACTGGAAACTGGCAAGGCTAGTGACGTCATACTTTGTAAGGTCGTACGACCGGCGAATCGTGGCTAAGTCGTATAGTGTACGGTGGGCTTTGTAATATGGTGGAGCTTGCCTAAGTAGGAGTGGGTCTCAGATGTTACTTTCAGTCTTCAAAATGTACTGCTACTGAGTAATTTAAGAAAGAGTTATGGATCACATGATTGAGGTGATTTTGGTAATTCCTCGATCGAAATAAACTAGGCGTATATACAAATCTTTAAATGAAAGAGAATTGAAACACAATACATGAATGCTAACATTGATATCAAGAAAAAAACAACATACTACACGAAGTTGAAAAAAAAAAATCTGGGGGTTTTATTGGTAAATCATTGCAGAAGTTACTACTTTCACTCACTATCCTTCGGCCTTCAGAAACACCAACTTGTCGTCGTCCGTCTGGATGCAGAGGTAGTTATTACCGACCTCCTCGTCATTCTGCGCGCGCAGAATCGGCGGAAGCAACTCCTTCGTGCAGCCGTTCACGACGATCTGCAGCCGATGCTTCCCGCTGTTTCGCGATTGCTCACTTCGGTAGCCGAGCAGGAAAACCGTGTTCGACTTCGTGTTTCGGCAGCACTTCCAGTACATCGGCGACAACTCGTACGATTCCTTGACGACGGGGTGGAACGAAGCGATACGAGGATGTGTTATGCAAGGTATAATGTATTGTGTTAGCCATAATGGTGACTAAAATCTTATTTGATTATAAAGGATCTACAACTTTGAACTCCACTCTTACAACAACAACAACGAAGTGGATTCTTCATATTGATGATAATCATGTCACTAATAGCAATAATGGGAACGATGAAAAGAAGATATTCATTATAAAGATGATGATGATGGACCCCTTCGAAAAACAGCAATTTGCTGAAAGGAATTTCTATCCCATTATTGGTGAATAAATAAATAATAATAATAATAATAATGATAATAATAATAATAATAATAATAATAATAATAATAATAATAATAATAATAATAATAATAATAATAATAATAATAATAATATTTATAATGTAGTGGGCAAGTCGGATGAGTGACAAGGTGATAACCAAAGAAGTCAGTATAAGAAATTTAACCCTCTGACTCCGATAAACGATAATCCTTGTAGCTTGTAGGCAAGGGAAATGCTCGGTTCTAGATGTAATGGGTTGAATCATCTAGCCAAATCTGCTTCTTAATGTGAAACCCCTTTAACCTTCCTTTCAATCTCTTAAATTTCTTTATGTATTCTACATTTTTGATCACGAGACTATTAGTAGGCCTAACCTTATAACCTCGTCATTGGTCCTGTTGTCGAATCTCAACCACCAGTTATGGATCTAAGTCAAAAGATATCCTCGAAGAGACTTATCGTTGCGATACGTACGGGCATGCATACACTTTGTATCTTTGCTCCCCCCCCCCCACACACACATACTCCCCCCCCCCCCCCCCACTCTGTTGAGTCTCACTCTCGGTGGGATGCATACTATCATAAAAGTTGTTCAAGCACTTAATTGAAATCGAAACCAAGAAAACAATATTTTATGTATTGTGTATGATCCAAAAGCCACTTTCGTCGCCTTTCATGTCGGCATTGAGCGCGAAATTTCTCCATAATGTCTACAGATGTGGTTGGCCATTATCTGGGAAGGCATACTGGATGATATCTCTCTGCTAAAAGTAAGTGGTGACAGAATATCGAGTGGTGAGGAAGCCATTTAGCAACATGTAAACATGATGAGGCGTGAGTTTTTCTTCAATTTTGTCCCCCTCTACAACTGAAATTTGTAAGATCGCAACTGCTGATCTTTATAATATCTAACAAAACA
Source organism: Diadema setosum (assembly GCF_964275005.1). NCBI lineage: Eukaryota > Metazoa > Echinodermata > Echinoidea > Diadematoida > Diadematidae > Diadema > Diadema setosum. The sequence continues at coordinate 15,647,725 of NC_092702.1, forward strand.
TGTCGGAAAAAGGAACCAGTGGGATTCGAACCAGTCATCTACACATGTACTGCTTTTCGGGCAACGACGCACCAGGCTATCCCTGCATGGTTGCCGGCAGTGACACGATGAACATGGGACAAAATACCCAAGCTCCGAAATTCTGACATTGTTATGTTAAGTAGTCCAAGCCGGACAAGGCATATTGAATTAAAGCAAGATTATTAAGCAGACGGGTGAAGGGTACTACTGTCGGGGGTGGAGGGAACGGTGTACGCATGGAAACTCACGACAGACTTACAGGGACTATTATGCAACATATTATATGCCAAAAGAATATCTAAATGCCACGTATAAATTTATGCGCCTATATCTTAAAATGATGATATCCAGTGATATAATCATACAGTTCCATGATATTTGCTCCTGCGACAATTGCTCCCATGAAATATATGCACGCTCAGCCGAACATAAAGTCTACCCACAAACATAACCCCAACCCTAATCCTAATCCTCATAGCACACTAAAAACCTAAAACCCTATCACGACCCTAACCCTAACCCTAATCGTAAGTCCTTGGAGAAAATGAGACTGAAGCAAAATCTCGCAGGAGCAAAATGTCATGTCAGAAATAATAAAAAGCTTTGGAATGCCCCTTCCCTATGATTTTCTTAATCACATAATGGTAAGATGGAAACATGCAAATTTTGCTCTCTCTATGGGGGAAGGTTCATTCCAAAGTCTTTGTATTAAAGGGACGATGTTGTATTGGTTGAGGTGATGATTTAGTCTTTAACTTTTTGCAAGATACTTAGAAACCACTATATGAAATGCTATAGAACATACAATAAAGAGGAATTCAAAGTTTATTTGATGAAAACCACAATGAAAAATGGCTGAGATATCTAAAAACAAGGTAAAACAAAGCGACCCTAATAAAAGGCGCGTCCCACCTTTTATTAGGATTGCTTTGTTTGGGATATCTCAGCCATTTCAAAACCAATGTTCATCAAATAAACTTTAAAGTCCTCTTAGAATATATACTCTTTCATGTTCCCTATGAGGTTTCTTATTGTAAAAAAAAAAAAAAAAAAACAAACAAAAAACAAACAAACAAACAACGTTGGAAACCTGCAGCCCCATCTCAACCAAAACTGTACCATCCATTTGTAGCCCCATCTCAACAAAAACTGTATACCCATCCCTTAAGGGGCCCTGAAATCCAAAATAATGCATGTTGATTTGTGTTGATTTATGATACCCTCAACATCACTTTTGCGGTAAAACAAATATCTAGAAATATTTCATATATTTGTAACGATTTTTTCTTCTATTTTTCTTCAGATTACTTGGGAACTCCCACAAAAGAATCCTTCCAAACCAATTAATATTAATATTCTTGAGATGACCTCATCTGTCAATCATTGCTAAAGTACTGAAATGTTTAACAAAAGACATTGGAATGCACCTTCCTCTCGACTCAGCATAACTTGCATGTTTCTGTCATATTAATGTGACTAACAAAAGACATGGCGAGGGAATCCTAATAAAAGGCGTGGCCTGTCGCCTTTTATTATTATCACTTTTTTGGATATCTCAGCCATTTGAAAACCAATTTTCATCAAATAAACCTTGAATCCTTCTTAAAATTACATGTTCTTTCATATTTCATAAGAGGTTTCTCATTATCTCACTTAGGAATGTTATAAACCTGAATCCCCACCTCAACCAGTACTGTACACTCCGCAATGATAACGATCATAAAGGTGATACCGAGATTACTTATAATGAAGATCACGTACAGAAAAGAATAAAGAGGAGGGGGAGAAGAGGAGGAACCGGAGGGGAGAAAAATAATATAAATACAATAGCTGCATATTAATAGATCTCCCACCTTTTGAAGAAGGGAGCGTTTTTTGGACGAGAACAAGGAGAGGACACCGCTCCGCAACTCCGTAATGTCCGACGCCCGTCGTCGCGACATCTTTCCGGGGACACGCCCTTTCCCGAACTGTCTAAGGTGGCGTCAAACAGGACAGAGGATGGGGTCCAAACGAAATCCAACTGGCATAACACTCTTCGTAACTCAGCGATCTTGTTCTCGAGAAAAGCGGAAGAGCTGAACGACCAGCATTCACTCACTGAATGTTCGAAGCTTGCTCGGGGTTCTGGCAGGGTGTGAGTACACGTACACGTTGAAAATCCGAAACAAGGCAAGAAACAAGAAATGAATGAAGAGACAATACTTCAAATTGACGTAATGTAAAGAAGAGTTTTGAAACTGATGGATATCCTACATTTTTAGCGTCGGGCAATAGTCACTCAGCGGCGCATCGGCGAAGGGAAAGACAACGTCATCCTTTTGATCAGCTTCCGCGTGGCGCCATATTTACGCTATTGCACGATCATCGCGCCACAGACGTATAGAAGTAAAACATGAAGACTTCACATATGAATACCAGAGAGAAAAATATGCTATGCCTTAAGCATGCACATAAATTGCTCGAATATTATAGAGACATAGCCCTTGTGATCTTCACGCATCCGAGTATATTACGCCGTAACCAAGGAGCTGATGCTAAATAAAGATATGAAAACAAGTTAGAAGACTCTGACAAGGAAACGCATTTCTTAAAATCAGAATGAACTGTAAACGTACATTGCCCATGGTGTCATTTACACACATACAAACACACACATACACATACACACACACACACACACACACACACTCACATACTTTTACACGAGTGTGCGAACTTGCATGGTTTAACCACTGTATACTTGTGTGTAAAACAGCCATTTGAAAACCGAAACTGGGCAGTTCATTTATCTCTTTCAGAACCATCTCATAACGCCCTGTCATTGTGTACAGCTATGGGCCAGTCGCTGATTGTAACTCCGAAGATGTTACTTGACGAGTCATAAAGGCGGTTATAAAAGACGAGGAAAGAAGACACCGAGACAATGGAAATGACGCCCTCCGTCCTTTCCCGTTAATTGGAGAACACTCAAATATGCCCGTCAGGCAATAGACAATGATGTGTAACATAATGGACACTGTATAGCCTCTTTTGATTCAGGCAATAACTAGTAGATAATACACTAAATATCTTCACATAATAGTACAAACACACTGATCTCTACTCGCGCACACACATACACTTACACGCACACCACACGTGAATCTTATTTAGATACGATGTATGTATGTATACGTGTGTGCATTTGTTGGTGTGTTAAGTGTGAGACATGTACGCATCATAGCGATTCACGACGTAGCCTACTTCACTCGTAAATTCTATATAGTTACATTGTAATGCCATCATCCCATTACATCGTTCTTATACCTAGAAAAATAGGTGTGAAATTTGACCGTCAGGACATCTTGTTTGAATATGGTGTCATAAATTATTATTTTGCCTGCTTCGTCATGAAACTGCGTGGAGAAAAATTAAAATTGGCCACATTAGTCACGTGTTTCTTACGATACAGAACAAAGGAAAGTGGGATGGGTGGGTGTGTAAGACAATGCGTAAGCGTAATGACATAAGCCAATGTACTAGAAATGTCTGGGGTTTTTTTTTTTTTCTTAATTTAAACAGACCATAGCAACGCTTTACCTCTAAATCAGGATATTAACCTTAAAAAAAAAAATAAAAGTGATACCTTCGAATATGTTAAATTTTGATCCTCCTTTGCATGATAAAGATGGTTTCACATGAACGCGCGGTATTAACAAAATATTTGACTGGCACGCAGTGGTGACCCTGTGGGAGAATTCAACAAACTTCCAGGCTCAAGCATTTTCTGAAGTGATGAAAACATGAAAATGACGTGCAGTGTGACCTTGTGTTTGTGTGCTTTTCTACGAGTACATTCAATCTGAGAAACAAAAAACAAAAACAAAACAACAACAACAGCAGAATCATAGAGAAGGAAACTAGAATATAATATAGAATATACTAGAATATAAGAATATAAATTATGGTCTATATAAACCATAAAAAGAATATACGTCAAATAATATATAAAAGAATACATATGAAAGAATACATAAAAGAAGGAGGAGGAGGAAATGGAGGAGACAAAGAAGGGGAGGGAAAATCAAAGCAGAGAAAGGGTAAGGGGAATAGGAAGAAGAACATGAAAATTAAAATGAAAACAATATATAAGTAACACAGTGGCAACACCGAGTGACGTCATTTGCAATCTAAGTACGACCTACGTCAAGACAAGCTATAAACACTCGATGTGGTATGCACATGTCGGCTCTTGAGGACATAAAAAAGAAATATAGTCAGCTATGACATATTGTGCAGAGACATGGACAAGTAATTAATTAAGAAAGCAACGAGACACACGATGGAAAATTTTGAGGTGTGGTGCTACAGGAGAACGATGAGAATATCATGGATGGAAAGAAAATCACACGCAGGAGTGCTATAGATGGCATCGGCGGAAAGTGAACTGGTCTCGACCATCAGGGAACAACAGATGCAGTTTTGAGGGGTCACGTCGTGCGGTAAAAGGCCACCGGAACAGTTCGCAATAGTCCGGACTGGATTTGTAAAAGGCAAAAAGATCTCGCGACCGACAATGGCTCACTTTCCTGTCCACAATGGCTAGGATAACTGGCGAAAAAGCATCAGCAATGCTGCACTCGTGCGACAACAGAGGGAGCTACCTGGAGAAGGCTTACTGCATCAGCGATTGCCAACGCGCGGGCAATGACATCCATGGCAGAGCAGAAAGACAGATGTGTGGTATCTGCAGTTTCAGCCTATGCGAACTTTCGCTCACAACCTACCGGCTCTGTGCAAGATTCTATTGTACAGCAGGATTCAGTGCACAAATCAGAGCTATATGAAAATATAGCGTAATCTATTATGTATTATTCAAACATTATGCACATTATTGTTGGACGCATTGTCGAGAATGTGCACTTCCCGTGTGCTAGACATACACACGGTACTACGAGCTAACCTATTGGTCCAGACAGTATATTTGTAATTTCCTCCATTCGGTTGTCGCAGTCGAAAGTGGAAAAAAGATCATTGACCATGGCAATTAACTAGCCCTGACAGTCGTGACAGTAGGGCATACTGTCTTACATTCAGTTGCTGCAGTCAATGAAGTGGATATGGGCATTTCCACAGTAAATGGGTACTTATCAGGGATGTCTCTATATTTTCTGTTTCCTAATATGTGCATTACCCCTGAATGCAATCTGATCTTCTAGAACACTGTATATCAAAATCTATGCCAAAATGAAAAATTTGGGGTGAACGTGTGTAACGCAGGACAGAAATCTATGTACTATGTACCATGATATGAAGGTCAAATTATGAATGCTCCTTGAAACTTTGCTGGTTTTTTTTTTTTTTCAGTTGAATGGTTTAATTTTGATGAGAGAAGATAACAGCTGTAAAATTCTATTGAAAATTGTGTTTCATACCATTTCTAGACTTAGTGGTGAACGCGCGTAAAGCCCGCCGCACACTATACGATCCGACCGGTCCTACGACCTTAATGGAAGTGTGACGTCACAGTCTTGCCAGTTTCCAGTCGTACAACTGGGTCTTGGCGCCAGTCGTAGAGATTTGACATGTTGAATTTCTACGACCGGTCGTGGGCTTTCAGCCAATCAAGACACAGTAAAATGCAAGCGCACGCAATGCGCACTACTAATACTGACGACAGAACAGTCGTAAGCCTACTCGTAAAGGTCTGGGCCCCATTTCATAAAAGATGTTAGGATAGCAATTTAACTCTTGCTGGAATGTCAACTTCCAATAGCAACAGCCAATGAGACAGCTGGATTTTTGTCATTATCATGACAATTGCCATTCCAGCAAGAATTGCTATCATATCAACTTTTTTATGAAATGGGGCCCAGATCGTATAGTGTGCGTTGGCAGGTCGTACGACTGGGTCTTATGGTCCTAAGGTCGTATAGTCGTGGGTCGTGTAGTGTGCGGCGGGCTTTATGTAGACTGATCGTTATTCCCCGCCGCACACTATAACACTTTCGGTCGCACGACTAAGCGACTTTGGATTTGAAATAAACAAGTGTGTTTATTCCGAGGCTATTTAGATTATTTCGGATCCAAAGTCTGTAAGTCGTGTGACCGAGAGTCGTATACGTGCGGCGAGCTCTACTCAACATCAAGAGAACGACTTCAAAATCGTCTGCTCCTCCGGATGTGGAAATTGGTGGAAACAATTCTCGCGGTAATTTGAAGCAGCAACATGCACTCTCACTTTCATGGGTATTATCCTCGGCAAAACCCCTCCATTTAACTGATCTTCCTTTGTCACCTTTGTAGCCACGCTTGTATGTTGTAATATGTTTTCCCCCTATTTTATTATCATATAACTTCATTTCTTCCCGTTTTCCCCCCACAGTGTACCACTCTTGAGGCCTTGCAGGGGTATTCACTACTTTGTACATCCTAGAAATACACTTGCATGGTGTTTTTCACAGATCCACATACATGTACAATGTATAGATGATAGTCTTTCGGCTCTTGTACTACGAGCATGGGATAGAAGTGCCAATTAGACAGTGGTTCCATGACATTGCTCCTGCAACAACAATTGCTCTCATGAAACTACTGCACACTATATAAAGCCAAACATAAATTTTACCCACAAACATAACCCTAACCCCCAATATCAATCCTCACATCAAACTAAACGTAAAACCCTATCACAACCCTAACCATAACCCTTATGGTTAGGGTTGTTTTCTCCTTAGAGAAAATAAGACTGGAGCAACAATATTGTTGCAGGAGCAAATGTCTTAGTTTGTCGCCACCAAGGCAACATGGGATTCTGTATTTAATGCATATTACATTGTATCAATAAATCATCTGCTATATCATACATGCCTGTTGAGACTAAATACATCCGTGTATATATGTATGTATGTATGTATGCATGTATGTATGTGTGTGTGTGAGTGTGCACATGCATGTGTGCGTATATCTTACATATCAGTACATAGGTATACTGTAGTCATTTCTGAAGCAGTTGAGTATATGTATACTGAGACTGGTGAATATAAAGCTTTTATTCATGCAGAATTAATGATAATTATGTGTGTGCATATTATACATGTATGTGTATATGTTTACCAGGGTACATATATATATATATATATATATATATATATATATATATATATATATATATATATATATATATATATATATATATATATATATATATATATATATATATATGAAATACCAAAACATTGGCCAAAATAAACGGCGACACCCCGTCAGGAACAAACTGAAATTGAAAAACAGGTTAGACCCAAAAACACCGCTATATATATATATATATATATATATATATATATATCAAGAGTAAAATCAGTCGTATAAACACCACAGGAGCCAAAAAATTGGACCGACGTTTCGGTCAAAGACCTTTATGAAAGTAGCATGCGTCCAGCCAGGCTTTTGTTGTTATTATTTGTATCTTGGCAACTTATGCGTCTTCTCAGTTTCTTGCATCAAATTGTTTATGATCAGACTTACTTTGATAAAGGTCTTTGACCGAAACGTCAGTCCAAATTTTTGGCTCCTACGGCGTTTATATACGACTGATTTTACTCTTGATATCTATTTACTACACACCGACGCAGAACTTTCATATTTTGATATATGTATATATGTATACGTATTTATGTACATGTATATATATATGTATAATATTATGTATATATATATATATATATATATATCTATTATATGTATATATATATACATATATATATATATATATATATATATATATATATATATATATATATATATATATATATATATATATATATATATATATATATATATATATATATATATATATACATATAGTTTATGAAGCAGTTCCCAGCAGCTTCACTTGGAAATGTTTGTTCTGAAAAAAAAAAGGCAAATGCAATATCTGCGAAAGAGCTGTCATTTATCTAAGGTTTCAAATATCTTACTGGTAGTCTGCCTTTGGCACGGTTTACATATGCTGTATTTTAACCACAAACGAAACAAAAGTTCAAAACAAAACCTGATTAGTGTTCAGGCAACAAATGCATTCAAACTCATAAATGAAGTCTGTGTCAGGTTAATATAATTCCCTGAAAACCACTGAAATATAATAATTCCATTTCTCCTAGCTTAGGAAGAAATACATAAACTACATAAAATAAAAAGCAATTGAAATGACTATTTCTTTCCCAGGAAATTCTTGAAATAAAATCAGTTTGCACAAAGTTGAGTTCTATCTATGAGCATTTCTACAAATGGGTGCAAGGCAAGGCAAACTAAAAGTGCAACAAAATACAACTCAAGCAAATTGATTTCACTCATCGAAAACATAAATTCATCTTCAATTACTGCCCCCCCCCCCAAAAAAAAATGCACATAATTAAAAAAAAAAATGAGAGCACTTGTATCATTAATATTATTTGTTATTATTGATGTTGTTGTTATTCGGAACCTCTCAGGTGGGACATCTATTTCATTCTTTTTTTTTCCAGTCAAAATAGACTGCCATTTTGACAAGAAATTTGAAGGAGGTAAGTTACTCGATATAAGTTCATGCAATTTTGACAAATAGGGTGCAAAAAAAAAAAACCCAAGAATTTGAAGAAAATAGAATATGCAAGCAATTCAATGGCAAACAAACAACCAAATATCGCTGTGCCACTATTACCAGGGTTCAGAACAAATCGTACATATGTCCACTTGTTCCAAAATGAATCAATTTCTTCTTTCTCACATATCATTCATGAATTAGACTGTGTTTTCCTCATTTCTTAGTTTGGAACACAATGTACCCGGCGCATGATTAGCTATCTACATCTTGCCTGTCGAAAATAATGCTTGCTGAAAAGGTTTTCTAGTATTGACATAAGACACTGTCAATGACAATGAGCAATAAGCGAAAAACTTGCTCCAAGATACTAGTAATAGGGGGTTCTAAAGTGTAGCACAAATTTGAATACATTGATAAAGTAGCATAGAAATCACATCCTTGTCCTTGCCTGCTCAATTCCATACAGATATAATCCCTGAAACATTGCTGGGAAGCTAGTTGGAGACATTTTCATGCAGAAAGCAAGACTGGCTTTAAGAGAATCATATCTGAAAATTCTATCACTTTGCTTGTTTATTTGTTCATTATAAGCATTGACACTTCACAAAACATGACATAACTGCATACCAGATGAAGCAATATGGCTATCGAAAGACTTGAAGTACAAACAGAGAAAAAAGCAAACAAACTATAGAGAAATATCTCAACCAAAATATTGTTCACGAAATCTCTAGTACTAGTAAAGAACGGCAATAAATCATTGTCAAGAGTGTATATAAAGATGTATTCGTTATCCCAGTATGAATACATTGTTTAAGTAGCGGAGCATCAAAAGGTTATTGCACTAGTGGTTTTCTGCTATGCAGGTTGTCAGCTTTGGTTCCATTTTGGCTGGCATCACGCTTACGTCAACTGCCACATGTGCACATGCGTACACCATGGGTACAGCTATTCCGTTTGCTTTCACACAGCTTAAATTCTATCATGTGGCCAGGTCAGCAATTATCCGAGAATGAACCCAAATGAGAAACACATAATGACATGATGAATGTCATTAGAGGAAACACATCAGTGAAGAGATTGACATTTAGATGTACAAAATCAATACAAGTCATGCCAAAGTTCCTATACCATATATGCACAATTGCCTTGCAAAATTAGTTTTCTGGAGCCCTCTTAGACAGGTAGAGGTTATTCAAGACAACTGGAGACATTTTCTATATCACCTTGACTTGAAGTTTGCAGCATTTTTGGGGCAATCCTATTCCTACTTTTGTCTGCTGCTTGTCAAACAAAGCTCTCTGCCTTTAGCTCCTGTATGCAAATCTTAGAATGGTCAGGCTCGTAAAATATGGGGGGGGGGGGGAGCAAAGCTCTGCTCGTAAAACTTGAATATCTAGCTTTTTTTTTTTCTACCGATAAGAAACGTACGAAGCCATCTCAATCCAGTAAACGTGTTTATCTTCCTATGTCAAATACTTGTAGTATTTTGTACCACTATAAGCAGCTCTTCTTTTTTTTTTTTCTTTTTTCTTTTTTAATTTCTGGCTCTTTAAAATTTTGGATTACACCAAGCCTAGAGTCTCTCACATAGAACTAATGTTTGTACAGATATTTCTACAAGAAAACAGGAGCAAAAAAAACAAAAACAAAAACAAAAACAAACCTTAATCTTGGCAGCATGGTCTATAAATAGTGTGTGGGAGGAGTCAAAATTTTGGAACCCTTTTTCTTTAGACTTAGTTATCTGACTTTCAAATAATTTGATCAGCACATGAGAACATCATGCAATAATTGAGAAGTTTTTTTTTTTTTTTTTTGGGGGGGGGGCATTTTTGTGTGTATGCACTTGCATTAATGGCCAGTGTATCATCCTTGGCTATTATTTTTATATTTGTCATGCCTTTTTTTATTCAAAATTTCCAAATATTCCACCTAAATTGTGCACAAAATTGTTGAATTTTAATTCTAAAAATGTAAAAGCTTCCTTGTGTGGGAGGGGGAATACTACTCTCAAATACTCCCCCCCCCCCCCCCCCCAACCCACTCGGTCACTGTGCTCCCTCACTTGCGTATTCCCAAAAATATTGAAACACATTCTTGCCCCAAGAAAAGAAATCCTGCATACAACCCTGCTCGGGAATAGTTTAAGATAGATGAATGACTCATATGACCGATACATGTAATTGGATCTTTTCCCCTTTCTTTTACGAGACACAAACCAACAAAGAATTACAAACTCACTCCAACCCCTACCGCCAACAGCAATACATTCACCGTTAGGGACAACAAACAATTTTGGACTTGACATATAATTGCTATGTATATTCCATACACTACATTGCCAGGTCTGTCGGGTTATAATGCATATATTTTCCAATACAATTTGTGATTTAAATAAATCCTATATTTCATTTTGTTGTTGTTGTAAACACCAATGCCATTCTTACATGAGTACATAGTTTATATATTCAGCGGTTGCTTCTTGTTATAGGACTGACATGCTTAGATATATTTCCATATGGATAAACAGGCATTAGTTGATTTATTTGGTGTAAATTGTGTACATCTGGGGCCTGTTTCATAAAACTTGTCATCAGTGACAAGTTGTCATAGATGTGACAAGCTACTGAAATCCTTGCATCTGATTGGCTGAGAGCAACTTTGTCACAGAAATGTGGCAGTTGTCACTGATGACAAGTTTTATGAAACGGGCCCCAGATGCACATGACAAACAACTTGAAAAAAAAAAAATGGTTCGATGTGTATGAAATATATATAGTATACAGAAATGTTAACAAGTGTTTACAATTAAAATGAGTTAAGTACCAATACATAGTAATAGAAATTCAAGTTTGAGGGGATAATTTCACAAAGAATTACAAGAAAAAAAGAAATGTTATGTCCATCATTGTCATCATTTGGGAGCACTCTTGCACACCTTCTATTAACTCTTCATGTGCCATGGTGGAAACCCCCTTTGTGCCACATTATTCTGAGACACTAACGGTTTCATGCTTTGAGAAAACATTCTGTTTGTCAAGTCTATGTAACTTCTTTAGATTTCTGTTGAGCTGGGGCAAATAGTGAGTAAAGCTGTAGAGAAAATTCCAAGCTTTGCTTTGATGTGTTATTGTATGACAAATCTATGATTGTTTTTCTTTCACATGACCAGTAGCTACATTAATGCAAAGGCATGACTTTTGCATACAAAACAGTGACAGAAACTTTGAAATTACTCTCAAATCCAGTAGAGAACACTTCTTGATAGTCAATCACCACAAGAAATGCAAGCTATATGTGATAGGAATGGAAGCGCGAGAAACGCTTTCATTGTACCGCGGCATTTGATGACATAAATGGTATCCCGGGGTACCAAATAAAAATCAGCCATTTTGTTGAATTATTTATTTTTTTAAAAAGGTTGTACCCGGGTGTCAAAAAGAGGATATCATTTTGGTGCTGGAGCTAGCGCGTGCTAGCCACTGCACTGCACAGCACTAAAGCACATGCTAGTGGTATCGCAGCTTCCATGCACGCATAGTGTAACATGCAGTGGCATGGGAATGCTATGTACAGGCACACACAGTGCATGCATTTTTCTCTGGCTGTCCTTGAGTGGACGTGAGGTAGCGCTACACAACGCGGTTACCCGGGGTACTACGGTACCCCGGGGTAACGCGTGATGCATCATTTGGTGATTTATCGATCGGATTAGGCGGATTAGTGCGTTTGAGCAGAATATGCGAAGTTGGCACGCCGTCGACTGAGTCGAACGTGCGAACGTGGCACATAAAGAGTTAATTTCTTTGTGCAATGACTCTTTCTTGGCAACACTCAACATGAAACAAATTTGGTTCTGCGTCCTTTGCAGCAGCCATCTTTCAAACAACATCACAAATTTCATGACACATAAAAGGTTACTGTGATAAAATGAAAGCAACAACCAAACAATCATGATGTGCAAAATCACGGTGTCTGATGTCAGGTATAATGAATTCGTAAATCTATCACTTGGCTTTTTAAGACATACAGACCATACTGGTCAACAGCTCAACAGCTCAAATGTCAGAAAAAAAAAGTTTAAAAAACATAACTCTCTTACTTGGTGAGTGCTTTAGTGCAGTGTCCATTTGACATTGTGTAGTACAACATATGATAGTAGATGGGAGGACTATCAACTTTGGCTGACATCGAGAAAAAAATTCTTAAGATCTGTCATGCCTGTTTACTTCTCTATGATTTAAAGATAATATGCCTTTCTTTTTTTAATCTTAAGATGTGTACAGGTTCTTGCTGTTTTTCATTTCTCAAAAGATGCCAAAAAAAATTTCTATACATATAGGAGACACACTGAAAAACACTTTCACACAATATCTACAATGTAGGGAGTTGACGAATAGACAGGGAAATGTCAAGACAAATTTTTCCAAACTTTTTGCTTATTTCCTTACAGTTTCCACACTTTCTACAAAAATCACTGAATATATTGGGTGTGTTCAGCACTGTAGAATACATAATGCTGAGCAGGGTACTATTTTATTATCATTATTTTTTATAAGAACTTGTAATTTGTATGTTGATTTGTTTGTTGAAAAGGGTGGATGGCTTAAGAGAGGGAAGGAGGAACAGCTATGATTACACTTTTTTTATACACATTCTATTGATTTATTTTCTATTTTCTTGCTACTAAAAAGGTTACTATTTCCAGTATGATGCACATCATGATTCTTTGACATGGTCCACTTGTGATTCAATAAACATCTTTCATTAAATTGTTATCTCAGAAATTCAAATTCTGAAAGGACTTTGAAATGGATTAAGGGGTTTTGCCTATTCAAGATTGCAACCTCTGCGGCCATGGTACTAACATTAGGGTTCTCAGGATTGATCTAGTTTGTGGATTAATCCACTGATCCACAACGGCTCTGCGATTTTTGCTTCTTTGGTGAGAGATGAGAGCTCACAGCATAACATGTGTGCATGTATGTGCACATATGGTGTTTGTGTGTGTGTATGTACGTTTTCAATAGGCAATACACTACTTCATTTTGATACAACCATGTGTGGCTGTATAATCTCAACAACTGTACATATGTACAGATCAACAGCGCCCCCTATTTTGAATTTCATAGACACCTGTGACGAATGTTTCAAGCGTTGAATCAAGGGGGAATGCCCTTCCTTGCCCCTCCTAAACCTATCTAATGTTTAATACAACATCCCCAACCCCTCCACCTCCCAACTCACTATCCATATCACACACAGGACTACCCTGCCCCTGTTCACCTAAAAACCATGACCAATCTTCTTCCCGGCACCTAACCATGAACTAACCACACTGATATCCATTTCGATATTCAAATCAATTTCACATGTTGCATGTTCTTGGTATACCTGAGTTTCCTATTGGCTAGTAAGTTAAGTTCAGAATTCTACCAAACTTGCGGTATGGTCACTACACTACTGTGCCACCTGGACAGGCTGATCAATCTTGGTGGTTCATATTATCTAAAATATAATAGTCGACATGTTAGTCTACATATTTACATAGAATTGAACAGAAGCGCTCATAAGTTGTTCGGCTTGTGTGTGCGGGCTTTAAAATGACCAGCATCTCAAATGGAGGTACCTCAAGAAGAGGCACCAGTGTGGATGATCTGTACAAAGCATGCCGGTGGCCGGCAACAGCACTAGTCCACGTCCAAACACGACTCTGTGTGCCGCATCAAGTCTGCATGTTTATTGAGGGGGAATTCCCGCAGACAGCGGGGGCACTGCAGGGGCTCCTCCCCGCCATCCGACGGACTCGCCTGGAGTTTGTCTGCAGCATGAGATCCGTCCTGGGCGCTGGGGCCGTCCACTTCATCCACGGCGGTTGCAGTCTCCGCAGGCTCCGTGGGAGGGGAGACCGGGGTGAAGAAAAAGAGGAGTGTGCTGGAGAGGGACGCAAGTGGGAAACTCTGGGGCCGTCACGGAGCACGCTGCGTGGCAGGGTTGGGAAATTCCTCCAGGGATACATGGGTGTGTCCACCGCTGTGTGGGATGAGCTCACTCCCCCCTGTCACAAGCAGAATAAAAATAATAATTACATGTAAGTTTCTGCCAAGCAAATACTTCCTTAAGTGGAGAAAGATGGAGCTGAAAGCATTAAATCAATGCACATTATCTCATAAAATGCATCATCCATATTACAAAATTTTGCTTTTACATTCAATGTCTCCACAACAATGCACAGTCTTCACAAAAGTCACACATGCTATTCCACCAAATGACAATTTTCTTTCCTAGCAAGCTGTCACTGAAATTCATTCTCGGAGAGTTTGTACTTGATTACTTGTTGAAACCCTTGGATCCCAAATTTGAAGAGAAAAGTGTTATTAAAGATACATTAGCATGGGATTCATGGGTAGTCCAATTTATTCGCTGCCCACTGTGGTACATTCGAAAACCACAAAATATCACAGGCCAGCGAATACGTACACAGAAGCGGATCTAGAGGGGGGTTGGGGGGTTGCAACCCCCCCCCCCAAAAAAAAAATACGGGGACCAATTTTGTTTTTTATCTTATCTTTTTTTTTTAACTTTTGTAATTTATTTTTTTCTATTTATGGCAATGACCTCTATACCAAAAATAGTGGTGTTTTAGATGCAAGAAAACGCCATTTTCACACACAGATTTTCAAAAATTCTCCTACTGTGCGAGGGGGAAAACCCCCCTCCCACAACCCTCCCCCTCGCTCGCTCCGCTCTCTCGGGCTTGGTCGCTACGCTCCGCTCGCATACTGCCCCCAACCCCCCCCCCCCCTTTATAAAAAGCTAGATCCGCCCCTGGTACATCAAAGCGTACTCATCAGTCGGTCAAATCAGTCAAGTTTCTTGGCTGTGTTTGTACTGACTTACAGAGATAGTGATAAAGCTGTACACAATTCATTACGAGGATTCTAGAATATATCAGACCCAGGCCCACCTCCCTCTCCACAAATTCCCATGCTAACTGGGTCTTTAACCTATTCTAACTGTGACCCCCCCTTCGACATTTCACGGCACGATTCTGGCAGGCGCGCAAAGATTATGCCGCGTCGTTTCATGACTTTCTCCATTGTAGTCTCCTGCATATTTTGAGACCAAATTTGCGACGTCGGGTACATTGTTCTGAAGTAACGTATAGTTTTGCATATGATTTCAAGCGTAAATTTACGTAATTAATTAACTAAAAATAGAAATAAAAATTTTTCTATTGTATGACATGTAATCTTTTAGTTGACATCCGACTCTATGTTCAGGCAAAATTTTTCAAGCGATCGCGTGATCGGCGGTTGAGATCTGAAGGGGGGGGGGGGGCAAATTGGACCCCCCCCCCACCCCCCCGGTAAAAACTTGGTCTCAAATAGCCCAGTTAGAATAGGGCTAAGTCTGAAGTTCCCTCCAGAGGTCATGAATTCACCAGGTGAGCCAAAGGAGCTGTCCCTATCAGGATAGTTAAAGTGTTAGATATGAGCCTTGAACTCAATCAAAAATTTGTTAAAAGTAACAAAAACATTCTCCACACTTTCATTTGTCTTCTTTCTATTTTCACCTTACCGTCACACTTGCCCGTTACATACACTAGCTGACTACGGAAGAAATTATGGAATATCTACTACGCGCTTGGAGCCATACCTTTACAAAATGAGACTACCTTTGATTACTTCTCATTAATTGTTTAATCAATTTAATCATTCATCTATTGTGTCTCTTCATGGATTCCTTAATTTACTCACTTATGCATTTTCTTTATCTAATCTATTCAGTTATCAGAGAACATCTAAAAAGAAGAGTAGTAGTGGTAAAGGAGCAGTAGCAAGCTGTAGCATACCCTTGGTGCATTCCTTTCATCTTGGATGTACTGCATAAGTTGTCGGATGTGTGTCTTGAGTTCTTTGATTTCCTTATCGGCTGATCCAGCTGAAAGGTGGGGGAAATGAGTCACAACTCCGTAAGGAAAGTTGCTGCAAACATGTTCTGACGAAAACTAAGCAAGTACGAAAGTTTCTTACTTTTTTTTCCATCTAAATCACTCCCATGCAAGAAAGAATTAGCAAAGAGAGAACAAAGCAAAGAAGAACATAGGTTAACAATAGAATAGCAGCAGCTGAGAATGGGAGTGCCAATAATAATCCTACTTTGAGGTCAAGCTAATCAGATATAGCAGGCAACCTTCTTGAAAGGTTCGAAAATCTATTTGACAAGCACCTTTGAATGTCATGTCATTAAGAGGGTTCTTTGGGATGAACCAAGACCAAATGAAAAAAAAAAATACACAGAATGAAAAAAAAAAAAAAACTAGAAATGTAGCTATGGTGACTGATGCCTCCGCCATAATGCATGATTCTCCAATAGTGTATAAGACAATGTCTTCACAATGTGTGATGACAGTTTCACATAACTGGCAAAATATTGAAATGACTGGTTTGTCAGAAATATCTTGAATTCTCACTTTCTTGAACTGGGTTTGCTATAACTGTCTTAGAGTGCAGGTACACATATATTGGGGAATTGAGATTTTTACTTGACTTCTGACAACCCTTTTATAAGTTTATGCATTGTGTAATTTTCAAGTATGAAGATAGAGTGTAATTACAGTACAAAAAGATTTTTTTTTTTTTTTTTTTGCATTTAACCTGGCCTTTGACCCTTAACCTTTGACCTTCTGGCTGAAATTTCCCAGAGAATCTCCATTAGGTAATACATGTATATATTAAGTTTTCAAACAAAATAATGCAAGCATTGCATATAGTATATGAGGGAAATAGTAAAATTTTGAGGAGTTGACCTTGATCTATGACCCCCTGACTATTGACCCACTGACCCCTAAATTCCCTAGATAATCCCTGCCAGTCAGTACATGTGTATGTACCAAGTTCCATGAAGATACATTGAACCATTAGCGAGAAAAGTGAAAATGTAACATTTTCACCTGACCTTTGACCTTATGACATGAAACTCTCTCTGGAGAATCTTTACGCAGGAGTACATGTTTACTCCAAGTTTTAAGAAAATAAATTTGGGCATTGCATAGATATTGGGGAAATAACATTTTAGCATTTGACCTTGACCTTTTGACCTTTGACCTCTTGCCAATGTCACTAAAATCTACTCAACTAATTGTCCCATCATACATCACCCTTGGACCAAGTTTGGTGAAAGCTGCTTCATCCAGTTTTGGGTTATCACATAAAAAGATAAATTTTAGGATTTGACCTTGATCTTTTACCTTTGACCTCTGTCCGATTTCACTAAAAAACTACTCAAGTAATTGTCCCATCATAAATCATACTCGGACAAAGTTTGGTGAAATTTGCTCATTCCAGTCTTGAGTTATCGCATAAACGGATACAATTTCATGATTTGACCTTGACCTTTGACCTCTGGCCAATTTCACCCAAAATCTAATCAAGTAATTGCCCCATCATACTATATACATGAACCAAGTTTGGTAAAATTCCAGTCAATATTACTCCAGTTATCACGTAAACGAATACGGACGGCATAAAAAATGTTGCTACAGCTGTAAGAGGTCTGCACGAAGGCTACCTGGCAGCTGAAATAAAATCAAAAACTAGGCTTGACATCACTCAGGTACCCTCATGCAAGATTTATTGGTCATTTTTTTTTTCTCTCTGTTTGTTCATATCCAACACCATCTGATAACATCTGGCAGTATCACACGGGAGCAACAAACACCAGCTTCTAGCTTGAGCGATGCATTGTTACATGGGCCTTGATTTGAGGCCAGTGCTTTTTTCACTGGCCCTCGGCCAAGGGTGGACTGTAAGTTATGTGGGTACATGAACATCGGTCAAAACTCTTACCTTGCTGCTCAGCTCCCTGATGTAGTTATCGCTTTCCAGAATTCGCCGGTTCAAGATGCTGTTCTCGACTTTCAGTTTCTCTTTCTCCCTATGCTCCTTGTTGAAGTCTTCTGTGAACTGTTTGAACTAGAAGGAGAGAGATGGCAAAAGAGACAAAGGAGAGAGAGTTATGCTCTTGTATTAAAACAAATTCAAAAACTCTTTGCAGAGTTGCCGAGTGCTTTGCTTCAACACAGAGAACGCAGTCACACTAGCGCAGTCTGCCACCACAACTGCATGCTGGTAAGACTACGCAGCCACAGAGTACAGCACCATTTCACAAGAGATGGCACTCTAACACAGCAGGCAGGGACTACATATTGATTATTTGTGGTTTACATTGTTCGTAAAATGTGTCACAATGAGAGTAAAACAACTGAAAGAAAAGTGGTGACAAATATATGGACATTCAAAATCAACATCGACTGCATTCAATAGTATCATATGCACTCCTCTCTTTCATTTTCTCCCATGCATAGACTATTGGCAATTACTCCTGCAGTACTGCAATAACTGTTATCAGACACAGCACTGCCATGATTGGAGTGTTTACCACTGTGCATCTCGCATCAAAATCCCAACTCTTCGGGGAACGGTATTTCGTAAATCTTTTCTTAGGTCTAGCACTTGAAATCAAGGAATACCTCAATTTATTTCCTCTAGTCTCAGCGGGTTTCCTGTTTTTTCGCTACCATTCACCAAGATGGTTGCCATGGAATAGGCAATAGATCAATGAGAGACAAAGAGAGGGAACGGGTGGTGGGGGGGGGGGGGGGAGACAAAAAATATCAGGACAGACCCAGGAATCATAAAGATGCATGCGCACGCAACACACACATACGCTCACCTGCTGCTTCACAACCTCCATGTCGTAGCGGGAGCTCTCCTGCCTCATGCGCGTTACCTCCCCCTCCAGGTCCAGCACCCTCTTGTTGAGCTTGCGGATGGTGCTCTCCCGGGCTGCCGCCACAGCGTGACCCACCCCACCCTGCTGCTGATGTTGCTGCTGCTGGTCGTTCATCTCCTGGAGCCGCTCCTGGAGCCTTGACATGGCCTCCTCGTAGTCCTTATGTTCCTCTCAAGAACCTGGAAGAAGGACAAGAAGGTAAACTACAGGTAATCAAATACAAAAACAAAAAACAAATAAATAAATAAAAATTGACCTTGCATCAGATACCACCAAAAAACATCACCAGATAAGATTTTGTTGTTGTTGTTGTTGTTGTTGTTTTAAGCCAGGTGTTTAAATCCTCAGTTTAGATGCTCAGCAGGATGATGCATCAAGTTCTATAAAGTTATTAGAATTTGAAATATCTACTTTGTTGCAATACTTGGTAGAAAACCAAACCTCCTGAATATTACTTTTGTAAAAAGGGGGAGGAAGTAGGGATATACAGAGTCTAAATAAGCATATTTGTTGTATTAAAGGTACATTAAAAAAAAAAATCATGGCACCCACCATTAAGGGATCATCCTGAACCTAGTATACTGATGGAATACATTCTTTTTCTTTTTTTTTTTTATTTACCACAAGCAGTAATGCAATTGCTCATTGTTTTAATACAAGTTCTGGTAAGGTTTATCAGACACAAAATGGAAATATAAAACCGAGAGAAATAGGTGTCACAAGTAGAAACACGCAGCAATAAAAATTCAAAATTGCTTTTCCTCTCTCCAATGCTGCCACACTTCAGATTTTGAGGAAGGAACGCTAGGTCAGCAAACAGCAATGAAAATTGTTGATCTCAGATATAATTATTCCGAGGCCTACTGAGTAGTTGACGGCCCTTGTTGTTGTTGTTGTTGTTGTTGTTTGTGTGTGTGTGTGAGGCCATAAATGGTACCAGCATTTTTCTTTTACCAGGACCAGCATGGGTCAAGGATATAGTCAGGCTACCAGGCAGTCCATCCTACCACATCAGACCAGTCTACAAACATACTCTGCAATTCAATATGCTTTTATAACAAGCCTATCTTACAACCACACAGCTTTCTTCTGTGTCTTTGTCTCACATAGCAATATTCAATGTTAACAAAGTGGTCCCCATGGTACACCGTAAACACATAGCAGAGGCATATCAATTACAATAATACTTTGTTACAGGGATATGAGCAGAGGAATAAAAAATTGCAAGCTCAGAAAGACAACAAACTAGTGGTCACTGTGTATTACAGCATATGCCATGATACTGATGTCATCACAGACAAGTGTAAAGAAGGTTCATATTGAAGGAACAAGCATAGGGTGATGTTCATGATTTGAAGGGTTGTCAATCTGAAAATGAAATGAAGTTCATTATATCAAAACACACAAATTCCTATACGTAGAGGCTCCTTACCCAGAAAATGAAAAAGGGTTTGTTAATCCAAACATTTGCCGAGTTTTTCCGAAGGTTCATAATTCCAATCTAAGATAGGTTGAATATTCCAAAGGTTCTTTAATCCAAGAATGTATCAATGTTCGAAATTCCAAATGTTCCTTAATCTGATAATGAAATAAGGTTTGTTATTCCAAAGATTTGTTCAGCTGAAAATGAAATGAAATATGTTACCCCAAACATGTAAAGACGGTGAAAACTTAATGAACCTTTGAACTTAGGAACCTTATTTCATTTTTCAGATTAACAACCTTCAAAACCTTCTTCCATTTTCAGATTTAAACCTATAAAATGCAGTCCTTATTTGATTTTCGGAATTTTTCAAACCTTGGGGAAAACGGACTATAACCAATGGACCTACCTGCTTCTGGCTTTGCACCTCATTCTTGGTGGTAACCAGTTCTGTGATGGTGGCCTCCTGCTTGGTGTTGAAGCGCTGCCACCTCTTGTTCATCCGTACCACCTCTTTGAGGTGTGCCCCGAGCTCGCTCTTCTGCCGCTCCAGGTGGTTGACCTGTTCCTCGGTCAAGCGCAGCTGCTCCTCCAGGCTGACTGGTGTGTCGCTGACCACAGGTAATGTCGTCTGCAAAGGGGCAAACAGTTATGTACTCTTTATAGAATGGGTTGAAAATGAATCACTGAACATGTGCTCATTTACGCCAAGAACTATCATAGATTGGAACACACTACCACCGTCAGATACATAAACAAGGATTCTTTCAAAACAGCAACCCTCCACCACAACCAAGAGCAAAGCAAAGTCTAGTTTCACTATAAAGCTTCTCTCTCCATGCTACCAACATCAGCGCACCCCCTGAAGTGTCTGGTTAGACAGTATCAAAGAAGAAGTACTAAACTTAAAAATGCGATACCTTAGTTGCTTCATGTTTGATTTTGGTAACTTTTATTTTTCTGTTCCCAAACCTAGATTTGTTAACACTAATAACAGTCAATTTTGGATATTAGTTTGGAATTTAAGAGTGAACACACAATAAAATGTTGAGATAGTTGGCAACTAGAAATGTCGCTTTGGCGACTGGTACACGTATGCCTCCGCCATAATGCATGATTTTCCCATAGGTCTAGATAGTACATGTGGACAATGTGTGATTACATTTTCACAAAATTGGCAAAATATTGAATGACAAGTTTGTCACAAATGTGTTGAATGTTCACCTTCCTTGACCTGGGTTCAATTGGATTAATAGGAGAGCATGTATCTAGGGATTTAAGGACTTTAACTCGACTTTGACCCATTCATACATTTAGGCATTGAGTAACTTTCAAGGTACAGGTGTGGAGAAAAAGTGCAATTTCTGAATTGAATAGTAAATTGTTACCATTTTCATCTGGCCCTTGACCCTAAAATTCATAAGATAATCACTTTCAGGTAGAACATGCATAATATGTACTAAGTTTCAAGATAACTTGAGCCACTTCCGAGATATGGAGGAAAAAGTTAGTTCAGCACTTTCACTTGATCTTTGACCTTTTGACCTTTGAGGCAAAAAAAGAAGAAAAAAAAAACTTTCCAGAGAATTTCTGTTAGGTTACACATGTATGCATACACCAAGTGTAAAAAAAAAATAACCCTGCTGGCATTGCATGATAGGAGGAAATAGTAAAATTTTGAAGTGTTGCACTTGACCTTTGACCCCCTGACCTTGACCCCATGAACCCTACATTCTCTAGATAATCACTTCCCAGTCAGTATATGTATATACTATGTTCCATGAAGATACCTTGAACAATTTTCCAAGGTATGGAGAAAAAAAAGAAGTTTTAATATTTTTACTTGACCTTTTGACCTTTGACCTTTGACCTCATGACCCAAACTTTCACCAGAGAATCTTAATTGGGTAATACATGTATACACTAAGTTTCAAGAAAATATCTTCAGGCATTCAATAGATATGGTGGAAATAGTGAAATTGTATGTATTTGACCCTGACCTTTTGACCTTTGACCTTTGACCTCATGACCCAAACTTTCACCAGAGAATCTTAATTGGGTAATACATGTATACACTAAGTTTCAAGAAAATATCTTCTGGCATTCAATAGATATGGTGGAAATAGTGAAATTTTATGTATTTGACCTTGACCTTTTTGACCTTTGACCTTGAGCATGTGCACCCAAAAGTTGATAGGCACAACTTCACCCCCTAATACACATACATGCCAAGTTTCATTAGGATACCTCAACAGGTTTTGATAGTTACCTTGTCCACAAAATTCATTACGGACGGACGGAAGGACGGACAGACGGACGGACGGACAGACGGACGGACAACCCGAAAACATAATGCTTCCGGCACCACTTCGTGGCGGAGGCATAAAAACAGGTTCAAAGTTTGGGAGTTTGGATTTACCGACCATTTCAAATGGCCACTGGACAAGCACGTGAATCCTTGCAAAAAGCAGTGAAGAGCAGCAACCAGCAAGATCGAGGACACAATCGAGGGCCTATATCAAGTATAGTTTCAGCACACAGTTTGCAAACATGTAAGTCAAGGACTTACAATATAGGCACACAAAGCAGTAGAAGTGAACAAGCACAGACATGTTGTTGCAACATGCTATTAAAACACTTCCCTGTCCCTCTCTTCATTTCACTGAGCATGTCCCTTGAAGTTACAGTCATTGGATAAAAGTTTGGGCTTTCAAACAGTCAGATACAATGAACAATTTCTGTTCAACATTAAAGGTATAGTTTACCATTGGGAGCAGTGATTTGATGATGCATGTGTCAGCTGTATCTCAAAATATCCTACCATTAACATTTCACACTAAAGCCCAAATATAAGGAGATATCACTATTTTTCTTTCAAAAAAAAACCCAACATACCTGTAGACGGTTTATTCTGGACACAATTTTCTTGTAACTATTTTCACATTTGTGTATTTAACAATACTTAACACATTATACAGATCAAAATTTTTACTTGGTTGTTTCTATCCCTAACTCACATTTAAGATCTATTTTAAAGTACTAAAGCTGGGTTTTTGTTTCATCTGCAAATGATAAATTATGAATTTAAGACTGACAAGCACTAAAAGTGTATTAACTATACACTTCACTCCGACCACTGAATTTAAAGCACTGATTCTAGACATCTTCCATGTATTCCACTCTAATTACACTGACAAAGGACATGACTCAAAGCAGAATGTCCTTCATCCTTTTCTTCCAGGCAAGAGACACACCTCATCCCACATAGATGACACATGACTTCAATCAACGGAGGAGTTTTGTGAATTTTTAGATACAAATGACTTCTGCATGTTTCAGTACCTCATGAGGAAGTGCTATACAAAAAAAAAAAAAAAATAAAATAACACAGCCCACACCCATGTCAAATATTTGACACACAAAGTTAACTGCTTATTCAATACACCCACATTGACATACCTGTAAGTCCCCCCCCCCCCCCGCATTGTACTCCCTCTAAACCACATAGACTATCGAAAACCAAACATTGTTAAGTCCTGTTTGTATTATATACAGTCATTCCATAGTAACAGAGTGAACTTTACATGAAAATAGAGCAAATCTGCTCGCACAACGCAGGATATTTCTTCACCTAGACCTTGCAGCACAACTGTTGAGATCAAACATATTTTCAAACTTATACATCAGAGAATCAAATATTTCATGTCTTAAGATTGATCTCAATTCTAACAGCATCCAGATTTGGTTGGAATTAGTTTCAACAAGCTTGCTGA